>NW_015161421.1:38014-59617 GCF_001447785.1 Gekko japonicus
AGAGGAGGAGCTGGGTTCAGGGGACCTCCCCTATGACACAGCGTTCTGTCATAGCCCAAAGGTCAATGATTGGCTGCTGTATTCCTTTGGGCGGGCTAGGAGACTGGAGGGCAATTTGAGATCTAGTTGCTAATTCAATCAAGACACCTGGGCTAGGGATATTCGTATGTAGATGGATGACTCATGCCCATGCGGCCAGGGCTGAATGCAGGGTCTTTGTGAGTACTTTGTGAGTTGGTGCGAGGGGGGGGGCTTGTAGGTACGTGACCATGCGGCTGGTTTGAAATGGCGTTTGGTGCTTTTCTGTGACCATGTGCTTGGTTTGAAATGGCGTCTGCTTTCTGTGACCATGTGCTTGGTATGAAATGGTGTCTGCTTTCTGTGACCATGTGCTTAGTATGAAATGGCGTCTGCTTTCTGTGACCATGTGCTTGGAACGAAATGGCGATTGCTAGACACGGGAACACCTCAGGAGTAGCCACCATTGCAAGAACAGAGTCTCTGGTATGTATCCTTATTGGGCGCTCACAGCATGTCAGTTTCTGGCACCATCCGTCGTTGGCACACTTCATCAGGTACAGCGAGGGCACACTTCATCAGGTAACGTATAACACAGTTCATAAAAACACCATAGCAGGCTTGCAGGCTTACAGATCGGGGAGGCATTTAAATGCCTCCCCATGCATTCCCCGGCTTGTCCAAGGATCAGCTTGCCCGGGCAAGCCAAGGGAAGGCATGGGGTTGTGGCCTAATATGCGAATGAGCTGTGCTGTCTGGGGTGTGGCCTAATATGTGAATGAGTTTCTGCTGTTGGGTGTGGCCTATTATGCTAATGAGTTCCTGCTGGGCTTTTTTCTACAAAAAAAGCCCTGACCAGAAGTGTATATAGTATTCCAAATGAGGTTGCACCATAGATCTATACAGGGGTGTTATAATATCTGTTTCCTAATAATTCCCAACATAGAGTTTGCCTTTTTCACCGCTGCAGCACACTGGATCGACACTTTCATTGAGCTGTCCACTACGACCCCAAGAGCTTTTTCCTTCTCAGTCTTAGCAAGACCCCATTAGCCTATACTTGAACTTGGGATTTTTTGTTCCAGTATCCATCAATTTACACTTACAACTTTGTTGTTCATATTGTTGTCCAATCACTAGTTTGTGGTGTTCTCTGCCTCAGGGTAAAGTGTATTTTCAGGCACTGGATGATTGGCTATTGTGAAACACATCATTTTCTGCCATCCAAATCACTTTTTTTGCTGGTCGTTTTGCTACCCAGAGACACACTGGAATTCGGCTTCTGGTGTCACTATATCCCTGAACACACATTTTGAAATTTCCCCCAAGCACATTAGAAGTCTTGTAATTTGTTGGGGTTCGGTAATGATTCCCCAAGAGGCCAGATTAGAGCTGTGAAATGGCAGTCGCCCTCTCTGCCATAACATTAAAGCAGTTTATAAATTCTCCAGGGATGTTAAACAGGCAGAGGGGTCTTCCCATAGCTGGCAGCAACCGAGACTGCTATGCCCAGGTGGTAATTGGATCTTGCCACTTGTGCAATGCCATGGCTTGTTCCAGGCCTGCTGGCACCCTGTCCTATGTTCTCCTATGTTTGGAACGGATCAGGCTGGAAGTATCCACTGAAGAACAACAAAGAGTCATTTGGGGAACAAATTTGTTGTACCTTCCCCTGATTATAAGCGTCTCTTTTTGCCGGAAGGGGAGACATATTTGTGTACAGATGGGGAAGTTGTTTGATTATAGGTATATAAAGCACCTAATTATCTCTCTGTTCGCTGTGCTGTGATTTTGTATTTGTTTTTATTCTCGGAGAGGTAAACATGTTATAAGGGGAAATTGGCAATCCTTCTCCCAGAGGCGAAACTCTCCTTATGACGTTCTGGCTGGCGAAGATTCTTCTTCCCCTAAAAAACTTTATCCCAGACACGTCATTGGACTCTTTCCATGACCTGAGGGATTGTAAACATTTTTGGAATGTGGGAATGCATTTGCCGATCACGTGGTTTGTGTGGAAAAGTTACTCGGCATGTTGCCTTTTCGAGGGGGGGTAGCCGGGTATAGCCTGATCTTGTCAGTTCTCGGAAGCTAAGGATGGTTGGCACTTGGATGGGAGACCACCAAGGAAGTCTCTGCAGAGGCAGGCAATGGCAGACCACCTCTGCTTCTCACTTGCCTTGAAAGCCCCTTGCTGAGATCACCATAAGTCAGTTGTGACTTGACAGAACTTATTGTCCGATCCCCAAGCATTTGAATAAATCCACGTTTGAATCAAAGTAGAATTTTATTACAAAGCGATGGAGCAAACAGGAACACAAGAATTGTTAGGAATAACTACAGGCATTGAGGGGCAACATAATAAACGAACTTGAACCAGGTCTTGACCAATGGGTCCACTTCCCGCGTGTGGGAAAGCAGGTAGAACGAGCGCCCCATCTCTTGGGAACACAACGGTCCATATTATAAACACAAGTCCAGTTCTCAGGCCAAGAAAACATAATAAGCTAAGCAACGCCAAAACTCCTTCCCACCTCCAGCTGTCGACCTTGGGCATTATCATCAGCAGCAAGCAGATCTCAGTGGCAAAGAAAGAAAAGGAACTAACGAGAGGGGGATGGGAGGGGAAGCGCAGCCACAAGGCTGCCAGGTCACACAGCATTCAATGGCAGCTAGCTGACACTTATGTATACACATCAGGTTCACAGAAATAATAATAATAATTAATAATAATTATATGGCATTGGGTGTAGAATAGCTAGGAGATCCTAAGATTGCCTGGCAGCCAGAAGTTCTAGCTCTTTTAGCATTATGCACCACTAGGTGGTGAGCTAGACTTGTTTTTAAGGCAAGAGATGATTCAGAGGTGGTTTGCCGTTGCCTGCCTCTGTGTCACGAACCCTGGTATTCCTTGGAAGTCACCCTTCCAAATACTAGCCAAGACCCACCCTGCTCAGCTTCCGAGATCTGACTGGATCGGGCTATCCTGGGCTATCCAGGTTCTCAGGAGAGAAGGTGGCATGGTATAGCCCAATCTTGTCAGATCTCGGAAACTAAGCAGGGTCAGAACTTGGAAGGGAGACCACCAAGGAAGACTGCAGAGGAAGGCCATGGCAAACCACCCTCTGCTTCTCACTTGCCTTGAAAGCCCCTCGCTGGGGTTGCCACGAGTCAGTTCCAGTTTGACGGAACTTACATACGTATTTGTGTCACCTTTCCTGAGTGAATGCTATGCCCTGGGGAGAAGGTGGGTCTAGGACAACATTCCCTCTAAGCTGTGGAGTCTTGTGAGCAAAAATCCTACTTTATGAGCTATTGGCATTAAAGCTGTGAGCGAGCGATCTGGCTACTGTGCATAAATCAGTTTGCTCTGGAACCATCCCTTCCTGAGCGAAGACACAAATGTGTGAGCTGGAGGCTGAAAAACTGTGAGCTAACTCACACTAACTCAGCTTAGAGGGAGCACTGGTCTAGGACCTGAACATCTGGGTTCAAGATTTTGCTTGTAACGAAGTTTGATTGGTAGGCCTTAGGGAAGTTGCTTCTTCTTAGCCTGTGAGTGAGAGCTCTACTGAGAGGAGGCTGGGATTCTGTGCTCCCACATGAACCAGTCTGAAAGTTAACATCAGGTAATACTACCACCTAGAAGCTGAAATGACTAAACTGAAGCTTTGGTCGTATTGTGAGAAGACAAGAGTCATGGGGAAAGACAATAATGCCAGAAAAATTTGAAGGCAGCAGGAAAAGAGGAAGAACTAACAAGCAATCTGCAGGTACCTAGTACAGAGGTCCCCAATCTGTTTGAGTCTGGGGGTGCCTTTGGAATGCTGATACAGCACGCCGGACACAGCTACAAGTGGAGTGCCATAAAATGGCCGCTGCAGGAGGTGGAACCAGCTGCAAAGTGGTCGCCCCGGCTTACCTTCAGCCACAAAGAGAAAAGCCGTGCATTATGGCGGCAGCCGATCCAATTTCCAGTGGCCAATCAGAAGCCTTGTTGGGCTAAAACCTCACTGGCCCCACCCATGTTCTAAAAACTTTGCAGGCACCAGAAAAAATATTGGCTGTCACCACATTGGGGACCGCTGGCCTGTGAGTTTGTAGAAGAGGCAGGATTGGACCCAGAGTCCCTTAGCCATCTGTGTGAGTGTGTGTGAGATATTTCGTGGCATAATTTTCAAAATTTGCATGATGCGATGGAGTCCAACCACAGTGAGCAAAAGAAACGACTCTCTGATTCTAATTTTTGTTGCGATTGAAACATACCATTTGCATAATGTATCAATTAGCATTAAAATGTTCCGAAAAATGTGTTCTTTCTATTCCTCCAAACTGTAAACATTATGTTCAAATACAGATGGTGTTATTTAGGGTTGGGCTGCTTTGTTTCTAGGCAGCCATTCGTTCTGGGTGGCGCAAGCGATGTTTTCCGCTTGGGCTTTGAGCAACTGGCCCTGTATACTAATGAAGGCTGAGATAGCTGTGAAAATTTGAAGGCAGCAGGAAAAGAGGAAGAACTAACAAGCGATCTGCAGGTACCTAGTACAGAGGTCCCCAATCTTTTTGAGTCTGGGGGTGCCTTTGGAATGCTGATACAGCACACCGGACACAGCTACAAGTGGAGTGCTATAAAATGGCCGCTGCAGGAGGTGGAACCAGCTGCAAAGTGGTCGCCCCGGCTTACCTTCAGCCACAAAGAGAAAAGCCGTGCATTATGGCGGCAGCCGATCCAATTTCCAGTGGCCAATCAGAAGCCTTGTTGGGCTAAAACCTCACTGGCCCCACCCATGTTCTAAAAACTTTGCAGGCACCAGAAAAGATATTGGCTGTCACCACATTGGGAAGTGCTGACCAGTGAGTTTGTAGAAGAGGCAGGATTGGACCCAGAGTCCCTTAGCCATCTGTGTGAGTGTGTGTGAGATATTTCGTGGCATAATTTTCAAAATTTGCATGATGCGATGGAGTCCAACCACAGTGAGCAAAAGAAACGACTCCCTGATTCTAATTTTTGTTGCGATTGAAACATACCATTTGCATAATGTATCAATTAGCATTAAAATGTTCCGAAAAATGTGTTCTTTCTATTCCTCCAAACTGTAAACATTATGTTCAAATACAGATGGTGTTATTTAGGGTTGGGCTGCTTTGTTTCTAGGCAGCCATTCGTTCTGGGTGGCGCAAGCGATGTTTTCCGCTTGGGCTTTGAGCAACTGGCCCTGTATACTAATGAAGGCTGAGATAGCTGTGGCCGATGAGGTCTAATAAGTCCCCGAAGTGTGGCTCAGGTGTCTTTTTAGTATGCACCAGACCGCAAAGAATACCTCGAGAGCAAGCTGTCGTGCTCCAATTTAAGATGTCTGAAGAATGCATTATGTTCCATCATGAAAAATAATAAACCAGAGCCGTGGCCATAAGCGCAAGGAATGCCACGTGGAATTTATGACAGGCCAAGCAGAACGACGAAGAAGCCGGGCTGAGAGCTTTAGTCACAAGGATGGCAAATATTTTTTTGCAGACCTCAACGGGAGCAGCACAATGGTCTTTTGTTAACAGTTTCAGTGACAATTTCAGATGGTGCCGGAGTCAATTTACTTTGCCAAGGGGGAGTGAGTGCAAAAGGAGGACAGGCTCATTAAAAAGTGTGGCTGTCTTCAGCCATAGGTCTGGTGGAACATGTCTGCCTTACAAGCCCTGTGCAACTGAACTAGGTGGGCTGCTTTGTTTCTAGGCAGCCATTCATTCTGGGTGGCGCAAGTGATGCTTTCCACTCGGGCTTGGAGCAACTGGCCCTGTGTACTAATGAAGGCTGAGATTTCTGCGGTCATTTGGCAGAGAGTTCTACCAGGTCTTTTCAACCCTGGCTCTGGTCATGGACAGCTGGATAATTTTGGGGGTCAGGGATCTCCAGAAGGTGTTTCTCAGCTGAGCGCAAGGCCTGGGGGGGGGGATACCAGGAGAGGCCGTCCTGTCCCAGACTAGTTAGGGCCTTGAAGATTCTGGCAGGTGGCAGAGCACTGCTGTAATGTGCACGGGGGTGGGGGTGGTATTTTTATATGTGTGTGCGCATGTGTGCATGCACCTGGAAGTCATGGTGACCGATCCCTACTGGGGACCTGGAGGATATTCAGAGAGGTGGCTGAATAAAGCCTGCCCCTGTCCTCTTGACCGCTGGTATTTCAAGGAGGTCTCCCATCCAAATACTTGCCAGGGTTGGCCCTGCTTAGCTTCTGAGAACTAACAAGATGGGGCTTGCCTGGGCTACAACACTCCAAATAAGAGAAGAAGAGGAAGAAGAAGAGAAGAGATTGGATTTATACCCCGCCCTTCACTACCCAAAGGTGTCTCAGAGCGGCTTACAAACTCCTTTCCCTTCCCCTCCCCACACCGGACACCCTGTGAGGTAGGTGGGGCTGAGAGAGCTCTTGACAGAAACTGCTCTTTTTCAAGGACAGCTCTTATCAGAGCTACGGCTTGCCCAAGGTCATCCAGCCAGGTGCAAGTGGAGGAGTGGGGAATCAAACCTGGTTCTCCCAGATTAGAGTCCACACACTTAACCACTACACCAAACTGGTAGGAAGCATTTGCATTGTGCTGCAGGAGGCCATGTGGCTGGGCAACAGGCTTTGCTCTCTCATTGGGTTGGTTCATATGACTTCCCTCCACCAAGTTGTCCTCCAACAGAGAAAGTTTTCCTTCAAAGAAGAAAGACTTCTCTTAATCAGAAGAAGCATTCCATGTAAGACAATGTCTTTCTATAGTACAGGGAGCCTTTCTTCCTTGAAAGAAGACTTAGCAGAAGAGACACACAGTATTCAATCCATCATCTCTCCTCAGCTAAAGTCTCCTGCTTTTCAAGCCAAGGAAGATAACAGCCCAATAAGCAACGTCTTGATTTCTCATTTGGTCTGACATCAAGACAAAGCCCTCAGATCTTCCTCAAGAGTCTTGAGACGTGGTTGACTGACTTTCTTTTGGTGTCTCACCCAGCATACTTTACCTAGCACTTGAGAAGCAGAGAGTAGCTGAATGAGATAACTGGAAAGGAGAAACCCACCGGTCACCAGCATCTCTGTCCCTCTCAAGGCATGTCTCTCCTGGTCTCCTCTCCTATCGAAACAAAGCCTTCAACATTTCCAGCAGCCAAAGCCTAGCCAGTTTTCATGCAGCTTAATAGAACATATAACCAGGATATTAGGCTGGATGAGTGATCCCCAATGGTACCCACCAGCGGCTTTCTTGGTGTTCATTTGCTTCTTCCCAAAGTATCTCTTCCCCACCCCATATAGCCAGTCATGGCTTTCCTGTGCTTCATTGTAGCAGGAGGTTCTTCAGACGAACCCAAACAGATCACCTTTGTGATCTCTCTCTCTCTGTGTCATAGAAAAATGCTTGACTTTTGGTTTCCCAACACTTAATGGTTAGACATAACCCCCACCAGTGTTCCCTCTAAGCTGAGTTAGTGTGAGCTAGCTCAGTTTTTTAGCCTCCGGCTCACACATTTTTGTCTCAGCTCAGGCAGGATGGCTCCAGAGCAAACTAATTTATGCAGTAGCCAAATTGCTCATTCACAACTTTAATGCCGGTAGCTCACAAAGTAAATTTTTTTTGCTCACAAGACCCCACAGCTTAGAGGGAGCATTGGCCCCCACCCCATGGCATCCCTTTTGTGGTTTCCGCTTTCTATTCACAAAATTCCAAAAGTGCCCAAAATTTCAACAAACATTAAGACTCCCAAGATAGATTATGAATATTGGTTTGTAATGAAGCCAAGTTCAGAATATGTACAGAATGGACCAAGTTGATGATATGACTGTGGAATTCAGATTTGAAATATCTCGAATAAACACTCTTGTGGACCTGTTACATGATGGATCTTTTGCCCTGTATTTATTATTTTAGAAGGGGGGAAAGTTGGTCATAGGGGCTCCCATAGGGTGATTCTAAATTAATTGTACAAAGTGTTAAAATTAGACTTCTTTAAAATATCCTTGCAGTTTTAAGACTGGGAAATTACCATGCCAACTTTCTACGTGTGAACATGATGGTTTGGCCATGCTAAACAGGTGGTTAAGATATACCATATGCTTAGATTTTTTTTACAGACTTCAGCTTGAGCAATTCTTAATTAAGTTTAAATATAACCACACACACACATACACAACCCATTCCATGTGCTCACGGGGGGGGGACCCCCTAAGCATTCCTGTCATAGAGAAGAAAGAGATGTACTTCTAATTACCTACCTCTATTATTAGCAAGGTGTTCTCATTCAGCAGTGATCAGCGCATTGATTTTTGTGGGTCTGACATAACCCTTTTTGGATACTTTCCCTCCCACTGTCAAATAAATTAATAGAGGATGTGGCGAAATGTAGCACCACGGACAGCTCCTGTCTTGGCGGAGACCCATGCAGGCCACCAAGTGGGTAGCCAAGATCTGCTTTCAATTAGACTCAAGGCGATGTGTAGGCTACGCAGGTGAGATCATTCCTTTGGAAACTCTATCACTTACTGCTTACTCCTATGTGGACATCACCTTTTGGTGTGTTGGGCATTTATGCTGAATCTAGTTCATGTATTTTAGACTTTTTAATACATCCTTTCTCTCGACTGCTAACCCGAACATTCATGGTTGGTGACATTGCTCAGTCTTAAAATAATAATTACAAACCACTATGCATTCACATATAGAGAGCTTTTCTTAGCCAGTGTTTATGGTAACAACATCCATCTGTAACAACTATGTTTTTCAAAAGAAGATTTACTAATGGGATTATTATCGATTTTTTCCCCAGTACTGAGTTCCACTTGCTAAGAAATGACTTATAAGCTAAATAGGAGTTCTGAGCATTCACACCAGCTGAGATCTTATCCATTATAAAATGGTCCCAGAGCTTTAAACAATCAGGACTAACATAGTGGAATTGTTAATTGTATGTGTTTTATGTGAAAAATAAATAAAATGCTTTTTGGGGGAAATAATAATAATTACCAGGTACTGCCAAGTTGCAACTGGCTCTTGGCAACCTCTGAACTGTAGAGTATTCAAGGCAAGAGATGTTTGGAGGTGGTTTGCCATTGCCTGCCCCTGTGTAGCAGCCCTGATCTTCCCTGATTGTCTCTCATCCAATTGCTAACCTCGGCCGACCGAGCTTCCAAGCTCTGATAAGAGAGAGTTAGGCCGAGCTATTAGGCTCCTTGATCAGTCTTACTACATGCAGCTGCTGGCGTGACCTTGCGTCAGTCACAAGTTCTTTCAGAGCTGTACTCTCAAGGGCAGTCCTCGAAAGAGCTCTCTCAGCCCCACCTACCTCACAGGGTGTCTGTTGTGGGGAGGGGAAGGGAAAGGAGATTGTAAGCCGCTCTGAGACTCCTTCAGGTAGTGAAGGGTGGTGTATAAATCCAATCTCCCCCCTCCTCTTCTTCTCCTTCTCCTCATGCTATAATTTGAGTTTTTAAATATATTTTCTTGCTATTGTTGTTGTTCTTAATGTTATTATTATGAATTGTCACAGTCAAGCATTTGACTGGTAGATGGTGTTCTGCAGTTCGAGATCAATTGGGAATTGCAGATGTATCTTCACAGGATTCTTGCTGTTCCAAGCAGCACTGTCTTCTGGAGCTCAGCTGGTGTCCTGGTTTGCTGTGCTGATGGGGCTTGTGTGCTCCAGTGAAGCAGAGGGCTTTGCTATCAGCTGCTGCCAGGGCCACAAGAACTGAGCACATATTTATTGCTTCACTGTTTTCCCCCCATTAAATCCAAACGAATGCTGACTGTATGAACTTAGCTTGTTATTGGACGGAAACTCATACCTCGAATAAACCTTTGTTGGTCTTAGAGGTGCCACCGGACTCAACATTTGTTCCAGAGTTAATGTTAGGCGTCTCTCTGTCTTGCCTTTGCCTAATGGCAGCATTGCCATTTGCAGTTGGAACGGGCTGGAAATTTCACAGCTACCGAATGGGTTTGAGAAGGGGGGGGGGATTTCTTGCCTGTTATGTCAAAGAGGAAGGGGGAGAAACTAGTTGTGGGATCTTCCTTGAGAAAATAAGCAGCTCTCAAACGGAGGAGTGACTGTGCATGGAGTCGGGAATGCCCAGTGGAGTAGCACAGAGTACATTACAGTCTTCACACCGGAGTCTGTATTGGAAAGTTCCCTTCTGCTGAGCTATTAAAATCGGTGGACACCAAGTCCCGGGGATTCAGCTGTGGGGGACTAATTGACTGCTTGCTCAGAGAGAAGCCAGCTCTTCTGCCAGTCAGACAGCAGGATAATTGCTCATCCGCCCCATCTCTCTTTCTACACAAAATGGAGCTTAAATGTGATACATTTGGACCTCCTAACAGGGCTGCTGGCTGACATCCGCAGTGTCCAGGACTGGCTACGTCTGGATCTCCTGTCCTGGCAGGAAGGAGCGAGCTATTTAATTTGGAAGCCTCCGTAGATAGCATAATCTGGGTCTCTAGCTTGACCTTTAAGAGCCACGCCAATTAAATGTGTTCCAGTTGGGACTGGAGCAATGATGAGAGTTTATGATTATTATTATTTTGGTAAAGGACTTCTGTGCCCTTGTGTCTTTGGAGGATGTGCAGAGTCGCGGGTAGCATGTGAAATGTGGACTGGGGAAAATGGGATTCATATCTCCAAAATCAGCGGTGATGCGCACTGGATAGGAGTGTGGACTTTAATCTGGGAGAACCGGGTTTGATTCCTCTCGCCTCCACATGCAGCTGCTGGTGTGACCTTGGGTCAGTCATAAGTTCTTTCAGAGCTGTTCTCTCAAGGGCAGTTCTTGAGAGAGCTCTCTCAGCCCCACCCACCTCACAGGGTGTCTGTTGTGGGGAGGGGAAGGGAAAGAAGATTGTAAGCCGCTCTGAGACTCCAAGTGAAGGGCGGGGGATAAATCCAATTTCCTCCTCCCCTTCCTCTTTTCCCCCAGGAGCAGACTCCTACCAGCCGCTTGGTACTGTGCTGTGTTGTGAGCACAGAGCTGATGGGTTGTTACTGTAAATCAGCGAAGTCTACAGTGCTCCAGGAAGACCGGGCCCACTTTAGTTCCCGACTCCACAGCTTAGAAGGAACATTGGTGGGCACACCAACAAAATGGCTGCCAGAAAATGGCTGCTGCAGGAGGCAGAGCCAGCCACAAAATGGTTGCCACATCTTAACTTCAGTCACTTTTTAAAGTCTCTGCACAGCCAATCAAATCTCCAACAGTCAACCAGAAGCCTTACTGGGCAAAAGCCCTGCCTGGCCCCACCCACTTTGTAAGAACACTTGGTGGCACCAGAAAACATGTCATGGGTGTCATGGCACGTTGGGGACCCCTGGTTTAGTTGTGTGCCCACTGCATCTTCATGTAGCTGCCTTCTACTACATCAGACCCTTGGTTCATCAAAGTCAGTATTTACTCAGACTGGCCGAGGCTCTCTGGGGTTTCTGGCTGGGTTCCTTCCCATCACCAACAACCCAATCCTTACTGGAGATGCTCGGGATTAAACCCCATCTGAATGCTAAGCTGATGCTCTACCACTGGGCCATGACCGTTTCCTTGACAGGACAACTACGTAAGCATGTGTGTCTTGAGAAGTAGAAAATCAGATCGATTTTCATCTTACCCTTCCTTGGGACAGCCTATGTGGTCCTTCCACAATCCTGGTTTGGATTCCACAATCTTGCAAAAGTGACTGGCCTATCTTAGCCAGGAAGCTTCAAGACAGAGCTAGAATTTGAGCCTGGACTTCCCAGTCCTCACCTGATGGGCTAAACGTGACACCTTATCAAATCTCCAGAATGTTAAATGCATATGGAACTCAGCCTAGGGGTTCAGGCACCATGGGAAAGGAAGGCACAATGCTCCACAGCTTAGAAGGAACATTGGTGGGCACACCAACAAAATGGCTGCCAGAAAATGGCTGCTGCAGGAGGCAGAGCCAGCCACAAAATGGTTGCCACATCTTAACTTCAGTCACTTTTTAAAGTCTCTGCACAGCCAATCAAATCTCCAACAGTCAACCAGAAGCCTTACTGGGCAAAAGCCCTGCCTGGCCCCACCCATTTTGTAAGAACACTTGGTAGCACCACGTTGGGGACCCCTGGTTCAGTTGTGTGCCCACTGCAGCTTCATGTAGCTGCCTTCTACTACATCAGACCCTTGGTTCATCAAAGTCAGTATTGTCTACTCAGACTGGCCGAGGGTCTCTGGGGTCTCTGGCTGGGTTCCTTCCCATCACCAACAACCCGATCCTTACTGGAGATGCTCAGGATTAAACCCCGTCTGAATGCTACGCAGATGCTCTACCACTGAGCCATGACCGTTTCCTTGACAGGACAATTACGCACGCATGCGTGTCTTGAGAAGTAGAAAATCAGACCGATTTTCATCTTACCCTTCCTTGGGGCAGCATAGGTGGTCCTTCCACAATCCTGGTTTGGATTCCATAATCTTGCAAAAGTGACTGGCCTATCTTAGCCAGGAAGCTTCAAGACAGAGCTAGAATTTGAGCCTGGACTTCCCAGTCCTCACCTGATGGGCTAAATGTGACACCTTATCAAATCTCCAGAATGTTAAATGCATATGGAACTCAGCCTAGGGGTTCAGGCACCATGGGAAAGGAAGGCACAATGTTTTGGAGAACACATGAACATACGGAGCTGCCTTCTACTGAATCAGACCACCGCTCCATCAAGGTGAGTATTGTCTACTCAGACTGGCAGCAGCTCTCCAGGGTCTCAGGCAGAGATCTTTCACATCACCGACTTTTAACTGGAGATACCAGGATTTGAACCTGGGACCTTCTACGTGCCAAGCAGGTGCTCTATCTCTGAGCCACAGCCCCTCCCAACAAGAAGCAAGACTTTATTTTGAGGGAGGGCATTGCAGAGGAGGGAGACTCAGCTAGGAGCAATTTCTAGCCTGCTCCTGCCACAATGTGAAATTTAGGATTGA
Source organism: Gekko japonicus (assembly GCF_001447785.1). Lineage (NCBI taxonomy): Eukaryota > Metazoa > Chordata > Lepidosauria > Squamata > Gekkonidae > Gekko > Gekko japonicus. Next base: position 50,980 of record NW_015161421.1, read on the forward strand.
GTTGTGAGGCTATATTTCAAGCCGATGCAAAGTACACGTAGATCATCCCTTCCACAAGGATGAGCAAAAAAAGAAGCATATTTCAAGCCAGCCTGGAGAGTAATGATCTATATGCAATCCGGAGGTTCAGAAAACCTCTGCAGCTTTTAAAAATGCGTGTATAGAAGGCTCAATTACAAAACTTTCCCATTGTACAATGGTGGCTCGGTCGTTCCAAGTTGCAATTCAGTTGTGCCTGTCAACAGGACACACCGTCACATGAACATATGAAGCTGCCTTATCCTGCATCAGACCCTTGGTCCATCACTGTCAATGTTGCCTACTCAGGCTGGCAGCCGCTCTCCAGGGTCTCAGACAGAGGTCCTTCACATTGCCTACTACCTGCTCCTTTTTCAAAAAGTAGAGCTGTCAGGGATTGAACTTGGGACCTTCAGCATGCTAAGCAGGTACTCTGCCACTGAGCTGCTAGTCCCGCCTCATTGTTTAATTTGGACATGGCTGCATTTGGCAGAAAATCTGTCCATATTCTTAGAGCATCTGACTCTTCATTGCTTGAGGACACTCTAGCTCTGACTAAGGCAGCCACACAGGTGCTTTTTGGGCCTAAATCGGAAGATGCTCTAATTCAGCAGCTGTGCATTTGGCACCAGACACCACTTTCATCTTTAGAGGCCTCACAGACATCTTTGTCTTGTGTCTATAGATCTTGCTGCTTAACCTTCCTTTTCTTGGTCCAGTATTAACTTATTGGTTATCTTATTGTAATATGTATTATTGTTACATGTACCTCAATACTGTTTGACCTCTGAAGAAGCCCCCAACAGGGCAGAAACGCATCAGGTCATGTGTATTGGCCCTTGGGTTTAGGCCACTGGAACTTTTTAATGAGGCTTTCACTGGGCCCTTATATGTTTTTATCTGCCTTTCTAATAAATACGTGTGTTTTTGTATATTATAAGTTTCAACTAGGTTTTTAATATTGGCCCTTTATCAGAGTCTGCAGCCCAACAGCCGATGTAATTGTGGTTAAGATCGGATCTCAGAAGCTAAGCAGGGTTTGCCCTGGTCAGTATCTGGAAGGGAGGCCACCAAGGAGTACCAGAGTCGTGGCATAGAGGCAGGCAATGGCAGAACACCACTGAGTGTCTCTTGCTTTGAAAACCCCATCAGGTTGCCATACGTCAGCAACGACTTGACAGCGAAAGAAAGGGGGGGGGATCGTGCATGAAACCCGCTTGTTGATGGCTGTTGTGCACCTGGCCCCTTATTCTCTCTTTCACTGAGAATCTCAGTCAAGCAGAGGTCATTGCAGGGGGGGGACGCGGGGGATTGCAGTTCCCCCGGTGAGGTACGGGGGCGGGGCACACGACGAAGCCCCGCCCCCTGCTTCCGGCCGCCCCGCTTCCGGCCCTCATTCAGCCAGGAGGAGGCAGGAGAAGAGGGAGGGTAAGTTGCTTCCTCCCTGCCTCTCCCCAGCCCTGCCTGCCTGGGGCTCGGCAGTGGAGCTGCAAGGCCGGCGGAGGTGGCTGGGACCGTTGGGGGCGGGGTGTGTGGCCTTATGACACACTTCCGGTGATGTCAGGGGGTGTGGCCTTATGACACACTTCTGGTGATGTCAGGGGGTGTGGCATATGCTAATGAGTTATGCTAATGAGTTCCCCTAGCTCTTTTTCTATGAAACGACCCCTGCAGTCAAGCACTAATTCTGGTGACCTGTGAAGTATGAATTCAGGCATGCAGGTTAACTGGAGGTAGTTTTCCCTCCCCCCCGCTGTAATCCTAAACCAGGGCTTAACCGGCCAGTGTGGTATAGTGGTTAAGAGTGGCGGACTCTAATCTGGAGAACTGAGTTTGATTCCCTACTCCTCCACCTGAAGCCAGCTGGGTGACCTTGGGTCAGTCACAGTTCTCCCAGAGCTCTCTCAGCCCCACCTACCTCACAGAGTGTCTGTTGTGGGGAGGGGAAGGGAAGACAATTGTAAGCCACCCTGAGACTCCTTCAGGTAGTGAAAAGTGGGGTATAAAAAACTAACTCTTCTTCTTAATCCTGGTTAGTTAACTTACCCACGTGGCTCTTTTCGTACATCATAGGAAACCAGGGAGGGTGGTGGAGAGTGCTGTCAAGATGCAGCCAACTTATGGAGACCCCGGAGGGTTTTCAAGGCAAGAGACGTTCAGAGGTGGTTTGCCATTGCCTGCCTCTGCCTAGTGACCCTGCAATTTCTGGGTGGTCTCCCATCCAAATACTAACTAGGACCGACCCTGCTTAGCTTCTGAGATCTGATGAGATCATGCTAGCCTGGGCTATCCAGGCCAGGGCATAGGGAGCCAGAGACAGTGTTTAATCAGGAATCATGGTTTGAGAAGAGAAGGGGACTACAAGGCAGGTTTGTGTACATTTTTTCCTTATCCACGTACGGATACAAGCCAGACAGACTGAGAAGACACAACTCTTCTTTGTGTAATACATACTTAATTCATGGCATTCCCTCTCACAAGATGTGGCTCATGATGGGGATGGGTAGCCAAGAAGAAGCAGGAGGAGGAGGAGGAGGAGGAGGAGGAGGAAGGAGGAGGAGGAGGAGGAGGAGGAGGAGGAGATTGGATTTATACCCCACCCTTCACAACCCGAAGGAGTCTCATAGCAGCTTCCAATCTCCTTTGCCTTCCCCTCCCCACAGCAGACACCCTGTGAGGTAGGTGGGGCTGAGAGAGCTCTTTCCAGAACAGCTCTTGAGCGAACAGCTCTGAGAGAACTTGTGACTGACCCAAGGTCATGCCAGCAGCTGCATGTGGAGAAGTGGGGAATCAAACCCGGCTCTCCCAGATTGGAGTCCGCACTCCTAACCACCACACCAAACTGGCTCTTCTCTACTGTTGGTCTGCAGTAGAGGAGCAAAGTTTGAGTCCAGGAACACTTTAAAGACCTACAAGGTCTCCGGGGTATGACCTTTCAAGAGCAAAGCTCCCTTTGTCGGATCTGATAGATCAGATGAAGGGAGCTTTGACTCTTGAAAGCTTATACCCTGGAAATCGTGTTGGTCTTTCAGGGGCTGCTGGACTTGAGATGGCTTTCAGAAGCATTCAACAAATCATGGAGGATGTGCTACCTTAAAGAAAGCTCCCTTTATTGAGGTAGTATATCTCTGGAACCTGGGGACATACAAAGGTGAATGTTATTACCTTAATTCTTTGTGCTGGATTAGATAGACACTGGTCAGAACCAACAAATGGAAGTTACCGTGTTCTTAAAAGGAGTATCATTCCCACCTTTATACAGCGTAAACTGTAGTGTTTTCCCATGAAGCTGAAAAGGTGTATTACTGTAGTGATTTTCCCCTTATGTTAATGTTCCGGAAAGAGTGCTCCAGCTGTCAGGGCCTGGAAGCTATATTGATATGAATATTGCTTGACATTTTCATGAAAATGCCAATAATAACAGCAGCTACGTCTTACTTCCTTACATAAACTACTTTTTTTTTATATAGCAACAGTTATTTTCATTTATTTTCCTTTTGGCTTTTCTCTTAATGTTTTCCTTTCTGTTTCGGAGGGGGTGAACTCCAAATCAAAGCGATTAACCAGTGAATAGCAAATAAGAAAGGAAATTACAATGAATCACAGTTACTCTCTGGATTGCTACCTGTGTTCATCCAGATGACCCCTTTCTGCCATCTCTCCCCCTCTTGAGTCCCATCATCCTCTGCTCTCCAGCAAAAAGCCTCCCAAGACATAGGCGTAAACTACGGGGGGGGGGACCTTGGAGGTCTAGGCCTTCCCTGAATTTTTCCAGGGTGGACTGAGCTTCCCCCAGCCAACCAGTGCCTGGTAATACTGAGTTTAAAACCTTCCTTTGGACTCACTTTTTTTTTTAACCAGTTTGGTGTAGGGGTTAAGTGTGTGGACTCTAATCTGGGAGTACTGAGTTTGATTCCCCACTCCTCCACTCGCAGCTGCCGAATGACCTTGGGCAAGCCATAGTTCTGTCAGAGGTGTTCTTGAAAAGAGCAGTTTCTGTCAGAGCTCTCTCAGCCCCACCTGCCTCCTGGGGTGTCCGTTGTGGGGAGGGGAAGGGAAAGGGGTTTATAAGCTGTTCTGAGACTCCGAGTGAAGGGTGTGGTATAAATCCAATATCATCATCATCATCATCATCATCATCATCTTCTTCTTCTTCTTCTTCTTCTTCTTCTTCTTCTTCTTCTTCTTCTTCTTCTTCTTCTTCTTCTTCTTCTCTCATTTTCTTACAGATGCTATCTGAGCTAGCAGGATAGACAATGGGATTCTTAAACATTCCCCTTCTACCCCCCTCTCTTCTCCCAGCAGGGTGGTGTCAAATGCTAATGTCAGATCTCTGCCTTTATCTCAGTGGGGGAAAAAGATTTGATAACATTCCTTGCCACAGGAAGAGAAGGTCTCTTGCAGCTGAATCCATCGGGAGAGACAGACCTCTGATCTGAGGTCTAGGGAAGGTGGCTATTTTTGTCTATCAGGTGGCATAGAAATCTGAAGGGCACTTGATGGTGTAAATGGCAAGATCTGCAAAGGTTTTTAGTTGCATCTTTGCACTGTCTAGATTAATAACTAAGGTTTTTGATATCCAGAATGTATCAATCCTTGAATATGTTTCGTGGAAAAGAAAGGATAGTCCTTAACCCTGGCTGGCTCCACTCACTTTCAAAGTAGCAACAGTCAGACTGCAAAGCCTCTATTGGGCTTAACATACTTGCTGGGCTCCAATTTACATTTGGGGGGAAAGTGTGTCTCTATTTTATTTTACTTGGGTCTATATGTCCTTGATTGAGAATGTTTTTTTTCATGTTAGTGAAGGGGGGGGGTCTGCTTCAGTCACTCCTAAGCTCTTCTTTCAATTCCCGTTTCATTTTAAAATTGTAAGCCCATCTGCATGAACAATATGGGGGGGGGCATGCAGATCAGAGGCCTTTTAAAATTTCCCTTTGCCCTGCATGCAGCCCAGAGAGAACATTCGCAAGGAATGTTCACTCTGTTCATGTTCACACTCTTCATTTTGCTGTTACTTAAAATGGTGTGGTACAGTTTCAAAGGGGCAGCCAACTGGGATGTATTAAAAGGAGTTACAGGATTGTCCACTGGAAACAATGGAATATGCTTGAAGGCCCACTGGAGATAATGGGAGCCAGGCAATTGGAAACATGGGAGAAGCTTGAAGGCCCATTGGAGATCATGGGAGCTAGGAATGCCAGTTGACTTGCATGGGCTCCACTGAAATACATTGCAATACAAAAAAGTTGCAAAGAAAATATGGAATGGTTTTTTCATTAAGGTCTTTGGGCCCAGATAGGCTACTCTGGGACTGGAATGACATCCCACAGAGTAGAAAGACAGTCCCTAAGAATAGAATCTCTACTCTGGGACTAGAATGACACCCCCGCCTGAGTGGAATGATGGTCCCTAGGAAGAGAATCTGTGCTCTGGGACTGGATAACAGGTCACAGATTGGAATGACAGCGCCTGGAAGCAGCAGAAGCATTCTGGCACTGAAATAACAGCTCCCCAGTGTGGAATGATGATCTCTAGCAATAGGATCTGTGCTCTGGGACTGGAATGACAGGACACAGGGTGGAATGACAGCCCCTGGGAATAGGCTCAGTGCTCTGGGACTGGAATGACAGAAAGGGATAATGACATTTGCTTGAGCAAATGATGAAGTGATCCACAGGAAAAATGAGGAGACTATGAGGGGATAATAGTCATATTCTGAACCAGCAGAACATGTGACTCTGGGCAGCGCTACACCGAGAGTCAGCAGGATGGGGCAGGGTTTAGGTATGGAGAGAGAGCACATGGTCCTGCTCTTTTATGCACTGTGGGGCTGGCTTTGCTGGCCACCTCCCGTGTGCCATCCCCTTGGTCCATCCCCTCTCCTTGATCCGTCCCCTGGAAGTTTCCGAAAAAAAACTGGTTGCAGGATGAACTGGCTTTGCAGGAGGATGGGGCAGGGTTGGGCAATGTTGAATCTAATCATTTTACCAGTGGGCACCTTTGGAGAACAATAGCTGAGTCCAGGGTCATTGTCTCTTAACAGCTCTGGCTGATGAGTTGATGATCTTAGCTGGGCTGGCTGATGAGCCTTTTTTAAAATGGGGGAGCCTTTTAAAAAGTTGGGGGCACTGAAATTCACAGCCTCCCCTCCGTTTCTCCCTCAGAGCATTTAAAGACAAGCAAATTTGCAGCTTGGAGTGGAGGCGCTTGCATGGCCATTGAAATACTTTGGGGGAGAAGCAGGGGCCATGCCCCTGCACTCCAAATCACGAATTTGTGTCTTGGAGTGCAGGTCCACATGGCCTCTACCCGCTTCTTCCTAAACGTTGTGGGGCCTTGGGAGGAAGTTGGGGGGCTAGGACCTGTGAGGCCCCACCATAGCTACGGACCCGGTAAATGGGAGTGCAGAAAAGAGTGACCTGTAGACCAAGCCCAATGAGGAAAGGCAAACACTTGTCAGGGATGCTCTCGGCTGACCCTGCATTGAGCAGGGGGTGGGACTAGATGGCCTGTATGGCCCCTTCCCACTCTGTGTTTCTATGCTTCTATGAAATGAGTTGCGGTGGCTCAGGTGGTTAAGACGCTGAACTGCAGGCTGTGGAAGGTCAGTAGTTCAGCAGTTCGAGACCCGCGTGTGCCGCATGACGGAGTGAGCTCCCGTCTCTAGTTCCAGCTCCTGCCAACCTAGCAGTTCGAAAGCAAGAAATTGCAAGTAGATAAATAGGTACCACTTTGGTGGGAAGGTAACAGCATTCCGTGCGCCTTGGTGTTTAGTCATGCCGGCCACATGACCACGGAAACGTCTTCGGGCAGCGCTGGCTCTTCGGCTTTGAAACGGAGATGAGCACCACAACCCTAGAGTCGGACTCGACTGGCTTTCGAGCCAGGGAACCTTTACCTTTATGAAATAAGTAGCAAAGAGGGACTATACCGAACTAAATAGATCAAGGGGCTGACTTGGTATAAGGCAGCTTCATGTGTTCATAAACTCTTGCAGGATTTCACATGCCCATCCACCGCATCTCCCACCTTGCCTTTAATTTCCAGAGGATGTAGAGCTGAACAACGTTCTCCACATCAGGCCCATGCTTTTAAGTATAAACCTCATTACTGGACTAGGCTGGCTACCAAATCTCCTGCTTCTCTTAGCCATGAACATATCACCACAGTGCCTCTGGAGTCAGGAAGTGCTGGGGAGATGGAAGGAGCTTTTATTTGAAGCAATGTGGCCATTCATCTGTGAAACATTCTCTAGCAACCAAACAATAAATCTGAAGGCCCTGATCTGGAGGAAGCCAACGGCATGGAACTGAGACCTTTCCCCCCTTTTTTCTTTCTTCATGCTTAAGCTCTTCTGATGTTGCTCAATGACAAGTCAGACTCATTATACGTGATTCATTGGTTTCAAATCCCGGAGTTTAGCACTATATTTTTTCAGCAAGGAACCTTGGGGGGAAAAATAATGAAGGGAATACATCAAGGATCGCTCAGTAACACCGGTAGTGTTCTAGAATAAGAGTGGGGTGTTATTTCAGAAAGGGTTGGGCGGCGATGTAATCGGACCTGATGGCCCGCGGTTGGAGTCTAGTCTAATGAGCTGCTGTGAATTGTGTGAGCTCAGGAAGTAAACCCCTCAGGGTTGTGACCAATGTTCCCTCTAAGCTGAGTTAGTGTGAGCTAGCTCACACTAACTCAGCTTAGAGGGAACACTGGTTGTGACATCCCTGGAGATTTGGGGATAAAGCCTGGGGGATTTGGGGTTTGGGGAAGGGAAGACCTCAGTGCCAAAAGCAGGGGTCCCCGATTTTTTTGAGTCTGTGGGGAAGAGTGCGGTTGGTGCACTCACAGAGTGGCTGCCACAAAATGGCTGCCGCAAGAAGTCGATCCATCCACAAAATGGCTGCCACAGTGAAGATCCTTTTGCAGTTGTGGCAGCTGCAGTATCCAGTAGTAACTTGTATGTGTGAACAAGCCATCACAAATCCAGGGCCACAGCCATTGCTTTAATATTACATGACTTCACCTCAAATATAATACATTTCAGTAAAGTCAGTTGATGTTTTCATATGCCAGTCATCAATGATGAAGAGCAACCCTAAGAACACTTTCCTGGAAGTAAGCCCCATTGAGTAGACCTGAGTAGAATTCCAAGAAGGCCTGTTTAGGATCACCACAGGGAGGAGGCTCGGGACAGAAGGGCTCGGAGCACGGAGGTCATAAGGCTGTATATGGGGACTAACGTAATTTACTGTTTATGGAATCATAGGGTTGGAAAGGACCTCCAGGGTCCTCTAGTCCAACCCCCTACACAATGCAGGAAATTCACAAATACCTCCCCCTCCACACCCACAGTGACCCCTGTTCCATGCCCACAAGAGGAGAAACAAACAAACAAGCAAAACCTCCAGGACCCCATACCCCTGTTCCATGCCCAGAAGAGGAGAAACAAAAAAGCAAAACCTCCAGGACCCCATAGTTGCCATCATCATTTCCCTGGGGGTGTAAGAAAAGGCCATGAGAACTAAGCACTGAGGCAACCCTTCCTGTCCTCCCTTCTCGTGATCTGCCCGAGTTCACAGAATCCGCATTGCTATCAGATGGCCATCGAGCCTCTGCT
>NW_015161421.1:59674-59944 GCF_001447785.1 Gekko japonicus
CGCTCTACCCGTCAGGAAGTTCTCCCTAATGTTTAGCCGAAAACTCCCAAATCATTGAAGCGAGTCATTGTAAGCTTATGGCCACTGAGGAACCTGGGAAGGAGACCCCTGCTGGATAGTCCCTAGGGGTCCCCCTGGTCTGAGGGCAAGTGGAACGTCACCCCAACCCTAGCTCTGATGACATCAGCCATTTAGGATGCTGCCTGTTCTTGCGTAACTGGTCCTTGTTCTGTCAGCTGTTAACATTCATCTTCCGTTAACAAACAGGCA
>NW_015161421.1:59984-73669 GCF_001447785.1 Gekko japonicus
CTGATTAAAAATTGCTTTGTCACAAATCAATCCCCTTTGACAGAGAGCCAGAGATACGGCAGAACGAGACGGACAGATGCCGCGACCGGAGGAGAGACAGTTTCTCAGTCCCGTTTGATTAGTCATTCGCTCAAGTGGTTCTGCACATGCCACTAACTGTAAAAAAGCAGTTTAGCTCAAGAGGTTTGAAAATGTCAGCAGAACCCAGAGAATTACGGCACTCTCTGGATATTGCTCGTTAAATCTTAGGGAGCTGATCATCCTGTCCCTGAAGAGGAAAAACCGGAAGGACGGCGATGCTTACATAAGTCCTCAGCTACGTTTTTCAAACATGGGGAATTAAATGGGAAAAGGAGACGCAAGGCATATTCAGATAAAAATATGCAGGGGAACAGCTGGTGCTGAAATCCAAGTCTCATGTTTTCTGCATTTCACTAGGTCCTCCTGCAAATGTTGCCACAATTAGAAAAGCAGGAAATCTCTACAAGAGAGTGGGGTCTGTTGTGCATGGTACGAAATGTTGCTTCGGTTTCATGGTTTTGCCTGAATATGGATCACAATAGTTTTTGTCATGGGTAGCATCGAGAAACTGGAATCAGAAAGCCTTTTTCATTGGGTCATTATGTCCTGGGCACAGAAGCATAGAAACACAGAGTTGGAGGGGGCCATACAGGCCATCCGGTCCAACCCCCTGCTCCGTGCAGGATCAGCCTACAGCCTCCCTGACAAGGGTCTGTCCAGCCTCTGCTTCAAGACTCCCAGGGAAGGGGAGCTCACCACCTCCTTGGGCAGCTGATTCCACTGTGGCGCAACTCTTACTGTTGTGAGGAGCTCCTACCCACAATTAGAAAAGCAGGAAATCTCTACGAGTGGGGTCGGTTGTGCATGGTACGAAATGTTGCTTCGGTTTCATGGTTTTGCCTGAATATGGATCACAATAGTTTTTGTCATGGGTAGCATCGAGAAACTGGAATCAGAAAGCCTTTTTCATTGGGTCATTATGTCCTGGGCACAGAAGCATAGAAACACAGAGTTGGAGGGGGCCATACAGGCTATCCGGTCCAACCCCACAATAGTTTTTGTCATGGGTAGCATCGAGAAACTGGAATCAGAAAGCCTTTTTCATTGGGTCATTATGTCCTGGGCACAGAAGCATAGAAACACAGAGTTGGAGGGGGCCATACAGGCCATCCGGTCCAACCCCCTGCTCCGTGCAGGATCAGCCTACAGCCTCCCTGACAAGGGTCTGTCCAGCCTCTGCTTCAAGACTCCCAGGGAAGGGGAGCTCACCACCTCCTTGGGCAGCTGATTCCACTGTGGCGCAACTCTTACTGTTGTGAGGAGCTCCTACTTCTAGGTGCCAACGTTCTTCTGCAGGAGTCATCTCCTGTAGCCATCTAGTGCCTTGGAACAGCATAGATGTGGGTTTGGTGAAACACAGGAGCAGATGTGGCTGCTATTCCTTGGTACAGCAAGGGAAAGATGAAAAGCAATTACCTTCATCCAGCAGTGGAGATCTGCGTGCAGCTGATGCATTTCAAATTGTTCATTTGATTCCCAGAGAAATGGATGAATGTCTTGCACACACGGGAGGGAAGACAGCATGGTAGAGTCCGATCTCATCAGATCTCGGAAACTAAGCAGGGTCAGTAATTGGAAGGGCAGCGACCAAGGAAGTCTCCGCAGAGGAAGAGAAATGGCAGACCACCTGTGCTGCTCACTTGCCTTGAAAAGAAGAAGAAGACGGGATTGGATTTCTACCCCACCCTTCACTACCCAAAGGTGTCTCAGAACGGCTTACAAACTCCTTTCCCTTCCCCTTTGCTAGGTTTGCCATAAGTTGGCTGCAGTTTGATGGCACTTTACAAATACACACATTGCGTACAGGTAGAAATAACACATTCCCATCCAGAATCAATAGCGGTGTGCAATAAAATTGGATGTGTGCCCATGCACACTCATGAACACACGAAGCTGTCTTCTACCAAGTCAGAAGGTTGGTCTATCAAGGATACGATCAGGGCTATTTTGGGGCAGGAACGCACAGGAACGGAGTTCCGGCTGACTCCTGAGTTGGCCATGCCCAGCAGGAACTCATCCTCCACCCAATAGCAGAAACTCATTAGGATTGGCTACATTAGAGGTGCGTGGCCTAAAATGCAAAGGAGTTCCTGCTACAAGAAAAGCCCTGGGTTTTGACAACAGACAAGGTAAACAGAATAAGGAACAAAAGGTGGGTGTGGATGGATGACCACACTTCTGGTAACATGGGGTTGTGGCCTAATATGCTGATGAGCTGTCAGGGGCGTGGCCTAATATGCTAATGAGTTTCTGCTGTTGGGTGTGACCTATTATGCTAATGAGTTCCTGCTGGGCTTTTTCTACAACCCCCCCCCCCTGGTTACGATCACTATTGTCAACTCTGACTGGAAGCAGCTCTCTAGGGTCCTAGAAAGAAGTCTTCCATGCCACCTGTTACCTCATGCTTTTAGTCGGAGAACCTGGGACCTTCTGCATGCAAAGCAGAGGCTCTGCTACAAAGCCAGAGCCTCACTCTGATCAGGCTGAGTCTAAGAAACAACGTGCATCACTTGTTCATTTAATTGCCTCTGAGTCTTTATTATCGTTTTGGTGATGGTCCTAAGACTTCAGAAAGCACACCTAGAGCATACTTGGCCCTCCCCCCCCTTTTCGAATCTTCAGGAGGAAGATGAGACCAAAAGGGGCCCAACTTTGGTTAGATTATACGCTGTAAGCAGTAACATGTGTTCCTATTCCAAAGGAATACACTGCTCAGCTGTTTGGTTTAAAGGACTCCAAGCCCTTTAAACCCTGCTTTCTGTACTTGGCAGCTTTTCATGGGGAGCAGAAAGCAGATGTTTTCAGACAGCTGAGGAGTGGGGATTGCTTATCAGCTGTTTGGAAATCCTTGCTTTGTGCTCCCCGTGGCACGGTTTTTTAAACAGGTGAGTGGCGGGGACCACCACTCAGCTCTTTGGTTTAAATGGCTCCCAGCCAAAAAAACAACACATGGGGAGCAGAAACCAGAGTTTAAATGGCTATTTTTTGTGAAGACCAGAAAGCAGGGGTAAACCCTTGCTTTCTGCTCTTCATGAACCACCACAAACTGCACCAAAAATGTGTGGAAGTTTGTAGCAGTTCTTCAGTTCACAAACATTGCTTCATGAACCATGAATGGGCCAAAATTCATGATGGACTTTAGTTTGTCAGCTGGTTCATGGTCATCCTTTAATGGTATCGTCCCATCTTTCCAAATATCGAAAACTAAGCAGGGAGCACAGAGGAAACCCAAGTGCAGGAACCACCAATGAAGACTGCAGAAGAAGACAATGGCAAGCCACCTGTGTTTCTCACTTGCCTTGCTGGGGTCACCGTAAGTCAGCCACGACTTGATAGCACTTAAATGCATAGTGTGGCAAGGCACACTTATGATATTGGCAAGGTTATTGTATTGTCTCTTAGCATGGAAGTGTTTTTTTAATTAAATAATTTTTATTATTTTCCACACGTTATTTAGACATAACATCCCCCACTGCTTCCACCACAGATAACAAGAACACATAACAAAAAACATAAAACTTTTAACGACAAAATCAGATCTCCTCCTCCTTCCCCTCCATAAGTCTTTATAACTTTATACTCAGTTATGTTCCAACCATTTATACACTTGTGACCACACATTCTGAAAAACTGAACTCATATTCCCATACAATTTTTGTGTTAAATTGTCCATTTCTACCACTTCAATTATTTTACTGATCAAATCCCATCTACTTGGTACCTGTTCGCTCTTCCAATATTTTGCGAGGACAACTCTCGCTGCCGTTACTATGTGCAAAATTACATATTTTTCTTTTTTCTTCCATTTATCAGGGAAAATGTTCAAGAGAAATAATTCTGGGTCTAGCGGAACTTGTACGTTAGTTATTTGCACTAACAACTTTTTTACCTCCTTCCAATATTGCTTCACCTCATTACAAGTCCACCAGACGTGGTAATAGGAGCCTACCTGGGCCTTGCATTTCCAACATTTACCATCTAACCCCGTATATATTCGGGCTATTCTTTCTGGTGCCATGTACCACCGATGGACCACTTTAAAAACATTTTCTTTTAGTGCCACCGCTTTTAACCATCTTGTATTTTCCCATATCTTCTCCCGCTTCATTATATCAATCTCATATCCTAGGTTTTCCACCCATGGCCTCATAGTTGCTTTAGAGACCTCGTCCTGCATCTTACACTTTAACAGAAAAGAATAGATTTTGCCAATCAACTTAGCATCTTCTCCCAGCATGGAAGTGTATTTTAGCACGGAGGTACATTGTATGCCAAGGGTATCATCCCTTTGTACGCCAAGTTTAAATATAAGCAGAATTTGAAAATTATCTAGCGGTTATTTCCTAGTATATGAAGAGAAGAGGAAGAGAAGAGATTGGATTTATACCCCGCCCTTCACTTGGAGTCTCAGAGTGGCTTACAATCTCTTTTCCCTTCCTCTCCCCACAACAGACACCCTTTGAGGTAAGTGGGGCTGAGAGAGCTCTTTGAGAACTGCTTTTGAGAGAAGAGCTCTGAGAGAACTGTGGCTTGCCGAAGGTCACCCAGCAGCTGCATGTGGAGGAGTGGGGAATCCAACCCGGTTCTCCCAGATTAGAGTCCATGCTCCTAACCACTTTACCAAACTGGCTCTCATATGCTGAGAGATGCATTTTCCCGCCTTTGATTGATTTCCTCCATAGTTCTTGAAGGAAGGTATTGAAAATCTGTGATTCTACTGGCACCTTATTGGAGAAGCCAAAGATGTATTGTCCTCTGGGTTTATTGCCCTTTAACTGTGAATGTCTGGAAAAAGTTTTGTTCCATGTTGCTGAGATAACATGATTCTATTGGTCTCTATTTCAAAAAGCAGATAATTTACTCGCTAATAACGACGAGGATATTATACAGATAATGGCTTCCTTTCCAGGGCTCTGGTTATAGATGTGACAACATGTTATTAAAAATTTGCCAGGACTGTCCTTTTGGATTAGTCCTGAGAAATCCCACCAGGACTTTATTATACTGTCCTTTGCTGTGTCATCTGCTGCTGTTACAGTTTGGGTCCTGTTTTTATTGGGTTGGAACAGCCAGTGCGAGAGTTTCCGGAAATAATCCTCACCTGCTTCTTCTTCCTGCAGACCCACCCCCTAATCAGATGAGGACTGGGGACCCTGCAGGAAAATCTGGTATAAGGGGTAAGGTTGCCAGCCTCCAGGTGGGCCCAGAGATCTCCCGGAATTACAGTTTATTTCCAGGTGACACAAATCCGTTCCCTGGGGAGAAATGGCTTCTTTGGAGGGTGCATTCTATGGTATTATCCCCTGCTGACACCCCCCCCCAAACTCTGCCCTCCCCAAGCTCTTCCTCCCAAATCTTTTTTGACCACATGGCCACGGAAATGCCTTCGGACAGTGCTGGCTCTTCAGCTTGGAAACAGAGATGAGCACCACCACCTAGAGTTGGATTCGACTAGCTTTTGAGCAAGGGAAACCTTCGCTTTAATAAGGGAAGAGGAACTGGGCTAAATTTTCTCCACCCTCTTAGCGAATAAAGCTCATGGGCACAAGCTCTCCACTAGCCGAAGAGAGGGTTGTCTTTTGCCCAGTTCCTCTTCTTGGTATATGTGAAGTTACTTTCTTCTGACTCAGACTATTGGTTATCGAGGTCAGTCTCTTTACCGGTCGCACTTCTCCATGGTCGCAGGTCTTTCACATCACCAAACACCAGATTCTGGTCTATACTACTATGTTTAGCTTGCTGAAATTAAGATCCTACTCTGCAGTTTTTACTCTGTAATTTTCACTGCCCCCCCCAATACTAGCTGCCATCCATCTGCAACCATACAGGGAACCTGCGTAGGAGCAGGTGAAGACAACGCCAGCTGGGTCAAATGGTGCCATCATCTGTTACCATTGATTTTAATTGCCTACTGTAATTGGATATTTGGTGCAGTGGTTAAGTGTGCGGACTCTAATCTGGGAGAACCGGGTTTGATTCCCCACTCCTCCACTTGCACCTGGCTGGATGACCTTGGGCAAGCCATAGTCCTGTCAGAGCTGTTCTTGAAAAAGAGCCGTTTCTGTCAAGAGCTCCTCAGCCCCACCTACCTCACAGGGTGCCTGTTGTGGGGAGGGGAAGCGAAAGGAGTTAATCCAGCAAGGAATCTAAATGCGGGGATCATTTCTTTGCAGGAGTGTCTCCCTTGCTGGATTGGAGCAAGCGTCACAGATCCCGAGCATATGCCTTGTTGTGGCTCTGATGGACACTGTCTCCTTGAAATCATTTTGGGCCCATCAATCGCACATCAGCAACGCAGGCGCATACGGCTTCCTCCTCCACAACGCTCCAGTGCAGAGCTTATAATTAGTAGGCAACATAATTTTTTTCTCTCCCCCTTACAGCACATTAAACCTTTCCAAACGACCAAATTAATCAACGGAAGCTGGATTGTTCATTTGTTTGCTTGGGCAGTAAACAGGTCTGGTCGGTGTCTGGATCCCAGCCTGCTGTATAATTGCCTGTAGAATTCTTAAGGACTGCAATAAAATATTAATTTTATGTGGACTGAAGCTGTCAAGCAGGCGGGCTGTGGCTTGTTAGCGTGCACCTTTCCCGTCCGCCAGATCTGGAATCTGTATGCAACAAGCGGACTAACTACACCGCTCCGGAAATCCCAATAGCACACCACTCTCTATAGTAATGTTTCTCGATGGTAATCTTTCATCGACCGAGCTCTTCTCGCACCTGCAAATCTCTTGTGCAGGGATGTCAATTTTTAAAAATTCTTTAGAGCAACAACAACAGCAGCAGCAACAACAGTGGATGGATGAAGTCAAAAAAGTAGAACTTGAGGGCATCCATTGAAGCTGATGGGCAGTAGGTTCCAGACGGACAAAAGGAAATACAACTTTACACAGGGAGTGATTAAAATGTGGACTTTGCTGCCAGAAGATGTTGTGATGGTCGCAAGAATAAACAGTTTCAAAGGAGATTAGATAGATTCATGGAGGATAAATCTATTAATGGCTACTAGCTGTGGTGACTGAGGGGAACCTCCACATTTAGAGGCACTAATCCTCTGAATCCCAGAGCCAGGAGGCAACATCAGAGGATGGCCTCGGCCTCCCTGCCCTGTTGTTGGCTATCCAGGGGAAATGGTTGGCCACTATGTGAGACAGGATGCTGGACTAGATGGACTACTGGTCTGATCCAGCAGGCCTCTTCTTATGTTCTTATGCTAGATTATGGCAGCTAGAGTTTATAAATGAAGATATCTTCTTGCTAGGTAAGGCAAAGACCCTTTTGCTTTGCCTTACAGACCTGGATTATAACAACACGGTGATTCACTCTTGCAGAGTCTGCTTGAGTCAATTCTTTGGTATTTTGCCTCCTTGGACTCTGCCATTATCCATGAGACACCAAAGAACCCCTCACAGTGTTAGGGCATTTGCTTTAGCTCACTTTAATACCATCCCCTCCAAAGGACTACAGAGCAGATTCCGTCATTCAGATTGTCTCTGCCATTGCGGTTATGGTAAAATCGACACTCAGTCATAAAATATCAGAATGTTGGTTTTCTACTGTTTTTAGAGACCACCAGATCTCACAGCTTTCAATACATTCCTTGTCTAATAAGCTTCAAGGGGATAATTTACCCTACTTGTTGCTAAACCATGACTCGAACGCAATTTACTCAGCTGGTAAATTTCTATCCAGCATATTTTCCTTCAGTAAATAATATATTATTCTTTTTACTCACTGCTCAAGATCATTTGATCACAGAAGCTCTGAAAAGGAAAGTAAGTAAATAAATAAGCAAAAGGCTTGGGGGCTTACAAGTCATCCCATCCTCCGAGAAACCCTCATTCTAGCCCCAGATCTCAGATGGCAACATAGGGTTTCACAGTTTCAGAGAGTAGCTGTGTTGGTCTGCATAGAACAGAGAGCCAATGTGGTGTAGTGGCTAAAAGTGTTGGGGTAGTATGTGGAAGAACCTAAACAGCATGATAAAAAGTAGAGACATCACCCTGCCAACAAAAGTCCACATAGTCAAAGCAATGGTATTCCCAGTAGTCATGTATGGCTGCGAGAGTTGGACTATAAGGAAGGCCGAGCGCCGAAGAATAGATTCTTTTGAACTATGGTGCTGGAGAAGACTCTTGAGAGTCCCTTGGACTGCAAGGAGATCAAATCAGTCAATCCTAAAAGAAATCAACCCTGACTGTTCCCTGGAAGGCCAGATAATGAAACTGAAGCTCAAATACTTTGGCCACCCAATGAGAAGGGAGCACTCACTGGAGAAGACCCTGATGCTGGGAAAGATTGAAGGTCAAAGAAGACAGGGACGGCAAAGGATGAGATGGTTAGACAGTGTCATAGATGCAATGAACATGAAATTGAGCAAACTTCAGAGGACAGTGGAAGACAGGAAGGCCTGGCGGGATCTGGTCCATGGGGTCGCGAAGAGTCGGACTCGACTGTGCGACTGAACAACAACAACAAGTATGTGGAAGAGTCGAATCAAAACCCCCACTCGTGCCATAGAAGCTCACTGGGTGACCTTGGGCCAGCCACATTCTCTCAGCCTAACCTACCTCACAGGGTTGTTGTAAGGATAAAATGGAGAAGAGGAGAACCATGTAAGCTGCTTTGGGTCTCCGTTGGGGAGAAAAGTGGGATCCGAATTTAAAAAAAACCCCAGAGATACAAACAAATAAGTAAGAACATCTAGGTTCCAGTCCAGTAGCGCCTTAGAGACCAACGAGATTTTTTGAGGTATCTGACGAAGATGGCTTTGACTCTTGGAAGCTTGCACCCTGAGATTCTGGTTGGTCTCTAAGGGGCTACTGGATTTGAACCATAGAGCTTCATAGCAGTCCTGTCAAATTGCAGCCAGCTTATGATGAACCCTCATGGGGTTGTCAAGAAGAAGAAGAGAAGAGAAGAAGAAGAAGAGATTGGATTTATACCCCGCCCTACACTCGGAGTCTCAGAGCGGTTTACAGACTCCTTTCCCTTCCCCTCCCCACAACAGGCACCCTGTGAGGTGGGCGGGGCTGAGAGAACTCTGACACAAACTGCTCTTGCAGGAACAGCTGTGCCAGAGCTTGTGACTGACCCAAGGTCACATCACCAGGTGCAAGAGGAGGAGTGGGGAATCAAACCCGGTTCTCCCAGATGAGAGTCCGCACACTTAACCACTACACCAAACTGGCTCAAGGCAAGAGATGTTTGGTGGCAGTTTGCCATGGCCTGCCTCTGCATAGCGACCCTGAATTTCCTCAGAGGTCTCCCATCCAAATACTAACCAGGGCCAACCTTGCTTAGCTTCCAAGATCTGATGAGATCAGGCTAGCCTGGGGTCATCCAGGTCAGGGTAGTTTGTAGGTACTTTGTGGAAGCTCAGAACTGTGGGACCCGAAGAGGGATGATCAGTGTGTTCGTCTCTCCAGTTGTATTTGCAGGATATTACTGCTGGGCTGTGATTTTGTCATGGGTCAGCCAGGAGAGAAGGACTCCTCAGGAGAAGAGGTGTAGCCAGCTCTGAAGCAGCAGGGCAAGCAAGAAGATGAGCTGACGGCTTGTCAGAGTTCATGGTTCACAGCTGATGCAGAGCCACCAGCACCTTCCAGCCTTGTTCCAACAGAGGAAACCCAGGTGGTCATTACTAGCACTCCAGTTTCATCCACACCCTTTGAGCACCGGAGATGAAGACTTGGAATGGAGCTCCAGGAGAGAAGGCCTGATGCCAGCTGCTTGCTAATGATGTGGCGTGGAAGCAACAAGTCACCACCTGGTGGACCCTATGACTACAGTGCCTGATTGTGCTCCACTCTAGTGACCATTGGACTGGCTTTGGGCCTGGATATTGGACCTGCTTGCGCTTGTATATGACCTTGGATTGCTGGACGTTGCTTTCTGGACCATGCTCTGAACTGGACTCTGCTCTCTGGTAACTGATCTTCTGGAATGAATCTTGACTCTGATTTTGGACTCTGACTTGGCTTGCACCTAGACTCTGACAGATTTATGGGTCAACTGTGTCTTGTGGCCTCAGTTTCATGTGAGATGAGGGTAAGGTTGCCAGTCCTGCTGTTGGAGGCAGGGGTCTTACCAGGAAAGACAGGAAGGCCCAGACAGCATTGTGGCAATGTGGTGATGTCTTCTGGTACACACAGGAAGTGACAACATCACACCAGAGAGCAATGCTCTGGTATTTTGGCAAAAACTCTATGGCAGAAGCCATTTGTACCATAGAGTTTTTCCCCACATACCAGAGCATTACTGCAATGTCACAGTGTGATGATGCCACTTCCTGTGTGTGCTGGA
The DNA here is from genome assembly GCF_001447785.1 of Gekko japonicus. Lineage (NCBI taxonomy): Eukaryota > Metazoa > Chordata > Lepidosauria > Squamata > Gekkonidae > Gekko > Gekko japonicus. The sequence goes on from NW_015161421.1 coordinate 70,377, forward strand.
AGTGACATTACCACGTTGCTTGGGCTTTCCTTTCTCTCCTGGTAAGTACCCCCGCCTCCCACTGGTTGCCAGGAGGGACTTGGCAACCCTAGGTGAGGGTACCAATCCAGATATAGAATCACAGAATCATACAGTTGGAAGGACCTCCAGGGTCATCTAGTCCAACCCTCTGCACAATGCAGGGAATTCACAAATACCTCCCCCCATACACCCTCAGTGACCCCTGTTCCATGCCCAGAAGATGACCAAAAAACAAAACAAAACAAAACCAACCTCCAGGATCCCCAGCCAAACTGGCCTGGAGAAAATTTGCTTCCTGACCCCAAAGTGATGATCAGCATTTCCCAGGGCATGTAAGAAAGGGCCACAAGAACTAAGCACTGAGGCAACCCTTCCTGCGCTCCCTTCGCGTGATCTGCCCAAGTTCACAGGATCAGCATTGCTGTCAGGTGGCCATCTAGCCCCTGCTTAAAAACCTCCCAAGAAGGAGAGCCCACCACAACCGCTCTAACTGTCAGAAAGTTCTTCCTAATGTTTAGCCGAAAACTCTTTTGATTTAATTTCAACCCGTCGGTTCTGGTCTGACCTTCTGGGGCAACAGAAAACAACATCAAGGGTATCTGCAAGGGTAACAACAGGCCACACATTGACTGCTGTGCTCTTGAGGGATTCTCCATGTCTTCCTTTCAATGTGGAGTCAGGGAGACTAGGTGCAAGCATCTCTTTACCCTGAAGATCTCTCATTATTTGCTGCCTTGTCACCCTACCCTTCCTCTGAGGGGCTCAGAGTGATGTCTATCGCTTTCTTCACCTCCATTTTATCCTCACAACAAACCTGTGAGGAAGGGTAGGCTGAAAGAGTACGACTGGCCCGAGGTCATCACACAGCAAGTTCACTGGCCCGTTGGGCACTTGACTGCGGGTCTCTCCAGTGCTAGTCCAATAACCTCTGCACCCCACCGGCTTCCCACACTTGAGTGCAAATCAGTGTTTAAACATGGCTTTCGATGAGTTATAAAGGGTTTTTTTTTTTCTTTTCTGGAAACTGCTTTGGGGGAGAGACTCTTGCTTGGTTTGAAACAGGAGTGCCATTTCAGCTTTAATAAGAGAAGGAGATCCACAGCAGCACAGAAAGTGCTACTGTCTACTAGGGATGAAGAAGTCGAAGAGTAGATTTTTATACCCCATTTTTCTCTACCCGAAGGAGTCTCAAAGTGGCTTACAATCACCTTCCTTCCCTCTCCCCACCACAGGCACCTTGTGAGGTAGTTGGGGCTGAGAGAGTTCTGAGAGAACTGTGACTGGCCCAAGGTCACCCAGCAGGCTTCAGGTGCAGGAGGAGTGGGGGAATCAAACCTAGTTCTCCAGATTAGAGTCTGCCGCTCTCAATCACTTCTCCGTGCTGGCTCTCTGGGGTGCTGTCTGGGATGCTCAGATGCCCATCAGTTCAGCTGACATTCTGTTCCTCGGCTGCAGACAGAGAGCTGAATTTTTGGATGACTGGTTCAACTATTCCTTGACCTGCTCACGGGTGTTCAGCATGTTGCTTCACTGTATTCCTTCTGTGCCATGCTGTTTGGCATAATTGGCTTTTCACACACGCGTGGTCTCGCACGGCCTGATCGGGTTCTCACATCCCTCCCCCATCCTTGCAGCGTAACTGTTTTAGCACAGCAGGCCACTGTTTAAATAGACAATTTAATCAACCACAAATCATACAAATGATTCGTAAATAAATACCATGTTTTAATAAAACGTTACCCTCTGGTGTTTGTCTAAGTAGTCCCCGGTGATGGTAACAGTGTTTATGATGAAGGGGGGGGGGAACCCACAAAAGACCTAAACAGAGAAGGAACTGGCGTCATTCTCAGTGACTTCCATGCAGCTAAACAGGATAGTCCTTCCTTTGATCCTCCAGGGCTCTTTTTGTAGAAAAAGCCCAGCAGGAACTCATTAGCATAATAGGCCACACCCAACACCAGAAACTTATTAGCATATTAGGCCACACCCCTGACAGCACCGCTCATTAGTCCATTAGGACGCATCCCCATGTTACCAGAAGTGTGGTTATCCAGCCACACCCACCTTTTGCTTGTTATTCTGTTTACCTTGTTGGTTGTCAAACCCAGGGCTTTTTTTGTAGCAGGAACTCCTTTGTATGTTAGGCCACACACCCCTATTGTAGCCAATCCGAATGAGTTTCCGCTGTTGGGTGCGGCCTACTATGCTAATGAGTTCCTGCTGGGTGTGGCCAACTCGGGAGCCAGCCGGAACTCCGTTCCTGTGCGTTCCTGCCCAAAAATAGCCCTGATCCTCACCAATAAGAGAAGAAGAAGAGACTGGCTTTATACACCACCCTTCACTACCCGAAGGAGTCTCAGAGTGGCTTGCAGTCTCCTTTCCCTTCCCCTCCCCACAACAGACACCCTGTGAGGAAGGTGGGGCTGAGAGAGAACTGAGAGAACTGCTCGTGAGAGGACAGCTCTGAGAGAACTGTGACTGATCCACGGTCACGCCAGCAGCTGCATGTGGAGGAGCGGGGAATCAAACCCAGTTCTCCCAGATTAGAATCCGCTGCTCTTAACCACTACACCAAAGTGGGTTCGCTTGGCACAGCATGAGATCCCACTTAGTTATGTTCTTGAGTAGACTCTCAAGATACCATCTATGCCTGTGCGGAGAAGGAAATTATAACAGTTGCAGGGTGTGTGTGTGTGTGTGGGGGGTATTGGGAGTAGTTCTCTACAGCAGGGTTGCCAATGATAGGTTGCAAAATTCCTGGAGATTTGAGGATGAAGCCTGGGGAGTGTAGGGTTTGGGGAGGGAAGGACCTCAGTGGGGTAGAATGCCAGAGAGGCCACCGTCCAAAGCAGCCATTTTCTCCAGGGGGACTGACCTCTGTTGTTTGGAGGCCAGTTGTAATTCCAGGAGATATCCAGCCACTCACACCGAGGTTGGAAACCCTTCAGTTTGGTGTAGTCTGGGAACACCGGGTTTGATTCCCCATTCCTCCACATGCACCTTCTGAGGTGACCTTGGGTCAGTCATAAGTCCTTTCAGTGCTGTTCTCTCAAGACCAGTCCTCGAAAGAGCTCTCTCGGCCCCACCACAAGGTGTCTGTTGTGGGGAGGGGAGGAGAAGGGAGATTGTAAATCGCTCTGAGAATCCTTCAGGTAGTGAAGGGCGGGCTATAAATCCAGTCTCTCTCTTCTCTTCTTCTTCCTTAACAGGGGAATGGAATTATTTATATATAGGGCTGCCAAGTCCACCCGGGGGGCGGAAATCCCCCCGCC
>NW_015161421.1:73709-82987 GCF_001447785.1 Gekko japonicus
GAAAACTCTATGGTTTCCCCTTGTATGGTCGTGGCCCCACCCCCAGCATGCCTGGCATCATGACGTCACTTCCCTGTGACGTGCATGTGGCGCGCAAGCGCTTTGCGCACGCCCCGGGAGCCCCCCCGGAGTCCCCCGCCGTCAGGGTAAGTCGGACTTGGCAACCCTATTTATATAATATGTTTTTTCGTCCCATTTCCCAAATCCAAATTGGCTTCCATAGTGTCTCCTGTGCAGGATTCAAAAGAGAATACAAAGAGCAAATTAACATTCAATTAAAATTTACATCCTTCAAAGCCCATGGATTCCAGTAAAATTACAAGGAGCTAGCACAGCTAAAGCATACAATGTCAAAGGGGCAAGGCCGATCATGTACGGTCGCCAACCTCCAGGGGGGCAGGCCCATAGCTAACACGGGGTCCACGGGGGGCTGGCCCCCTAACGTTTCTTTCCGGGGCCCAATCTGAGCCTTAGCTTCTCCTCCCCGTGAGCTCCACAGTAGCTTTGTGCCTGTCATAAGAACATAAGAACATAATGTTGGATCAGGCCAAAGGTCCATCTAGTCCAACACTCTGTCACACAGTGGCCAAAAATACCAGGTGCCATCAGGAGGTCCACCAGTGGGGCCAGGACATTAGAAGCCCTCCCACTGTTGGCCCCCCCAAGCACCAAGAAGACAGAGCATCACTTGCCCCAGAGCCCCTATCTACACCTTGTGGCTAATAGCAACTCGGGTCTCGAACTGCTGAACTACTGACCTTCCACAGCCTGCAGTTCAGCGTCTTAACCACTTGAGCCACCTAGTGGTGCATAACACTAAAAGAGCTAGAACTTCTGGCTGCCAGACAGACTTAGGATCTCCTGGCTGTACTACATACCCTGCCTGTCAGCAAAACAGGGGCTGCATAGGATCACAAGTCCAATCTCACAAGACCACCTCCTGGTCAAAGTTAAGAGGGAATTTTTCTTCCCCGTGTTTGCAGAAGGAAGAGTCGATCCTACATGCTGGGGGAGGTGTGTGTGTATGTGTGTGTTGTGTGACTGACAAGCGGCCTCACCAATGGCTGGAGTGGAGGGAGAAGAAAGAAGAAACACAGGCAAGGGAGCCCCCCCCCCCCAGCCTGAGCCACTAATGGGAATGGCTCGGGGAAGGGAGGTGGAATCACCTGGAGGAGGGATGGGTGGGCTGTTCCAGAGGCGCTGCTCAGGGCGCCTTCCTGAGCAGCCGCCTGGAGTGGGGACCGGCAAGGAAACCCGAGACGGCAATGTTGCAAAGGTGTGGGTGAGGCCGGGCAATCCTCCATGGGCCTTGCAGGGAAGTCATTGTGCAGGACAAGGCATCGGATTCCAGCTGTGCACTCCGCAGCTCTGAAGTACACTGGCTTGCAGTTAGTCGATCGGCCCCATCTGAACCAGCACAGTCCAGGGCTGGGGGGGGGGGGAGGACAAAATGCACGTAGCTCGATAGAGGCATATAACGGCTGGCCCTCTGAGCAAAAAAATGCCCCCCCCCAGCAAAATGTTGCTAGCTATGGGGCTGCAGAGGGGGGCGGGCTGGGAAATCTCCAGCTATTAATTAATTATAGTATGGCAGGGTGTGTAGTACAGCCAGGAGATCCTAAGTCTGTCTGGCAGCCAGAAGTTCAAGTTCTTTTAGTGTTATGCACCACTAGGTGGCTCAAGTGGTTAAGACGCTGAACTGCAGGCTGTGGAAGGTCAGTAGTTCAGCAGCTCGAGACCCGAGTGTGCCGCATGACGGAGTGAGCTCCCGTCTCCAGTTCCAGCTCCTGCCAACCTAGCAGTTCGAAAACAAGAAATTGCAAGTAGATAAATAGGCACCACTTTGGTGGGAAGGTAATAGCATTCCGTGCGCCTTGGTGTTTAGTCATGCCGGCCACATGACCACGGAAACGTCTTCGGCTTTTAAACGGAGATGAGCACTGCAACCCTAGAGTCGGACTCGACTGGCTTTCGAGCAAGGGAACCTTTATATTTACCGCTAGGTGGCGAGCTAGACTTGTTTTTTTAAGGCATGAGACATTTCAGAGGTGGTTTGCCATTGCCTGCCTTTGTGTCACAACCCTGGTATTCCTTGGAAGTCATGCATCCAAATACTAGCCAAGGCCGACCCTGCTTAGCTTCTGAGATCTGACCAGATTGGGCTACCCTGGGCTTTCCAGGATAGGACATCCCCAGCTATTACAACTGATCTCACCCTAATAAAGATCAGTCCCCTGGCAGAAAATGACTGCTTTGGAGAGTAGACTCTAGGGCATTATACCCTGCGGAGGTCGCTCCCCTCCCAAAATCTCCAGGTATTTCCTAACCCAGAGCTGGTGACCCTACCAATCGGAATGGTCTCCCTGTCCTTGCTAGCCATTACATTATAATCGAATTGCTTTAGACTTTTGCAAATTGCCTGCAGAATTTTTTAGAATCCTTCCCCCCCCTTTTGAATTTCAACCCAGCCCAATGGAGCTCAGGAGAAATCTATGGACACCATTAAGTGCATTCTGCGCAGGTTCTTTAAAAAACACACACCCTAGAACAATCTAATGTTACAAACAACCAGATGGTCTTCTGTGGTCACTCCTAACAGTTAATTCAATTACCTGGGAACAGTCTGTCTGTAATTGAGGTAGCAGCTAAGGGGTCCGTTATCGCCTCCTCTACCTGTGATTTCCATTGTAAAGTGGCTAATTGCATGGTTATGAACTAATCAAGCTGGAATTTACATTAATTATAACAAGAATGTGCTTGTTTGCCTTATCATATAAGTAAAAGCACATTAATGTGTTATTGCAGTATAGGGAAAACACACTCAGACGCTTGACATAAGCGCCTGAATTTGCTGTTATGTTTTGGGAGAGGGAAGCCAGACGGCTGCAAACTCCACTTGTAGTTTTCAGACCACAGGGTTTCCAACTCTGGCTTGGGAAATGCCTGGAAAATTGGAAGTTTGGGGACAGGGGGAGATCCACAGGGATGTGAGGTGACTCTAGGACTTGAGTTTTTCTGTAGACTCCATGGTACACCATAGAGTCTGCCCCCTGAAACAGACATTTCCTCCAGGGAATTTGATCTCTGTAGTCTGCTGATCTGTTGTAAATCTGGGAAAACGCTAGGCCCCAACTGGAGGCTGGTAACCCTAAGAGGACCTTGGGAATGCTGAATTTATTTCTCCCTGTCTAGATGACCGCATTAAAAGGAAACATAAGGGAAAAAAATGTTCCTCCTTTCTTTGAGAACAGGACAAAGAGCAAAGGCTTTGACTCAATTCTACCTCAGCATCTAACAGTCTATAGGAGAGCCAGTTAGGTGTAGTGGTTAGGAGTGTGGACTCTAATCTGCGAGAACCGATTATTTCCCACTTCTCCGCACGCAGCTGCTGTTGTGACCTTGGGTCAGTCATAAGTTCTTTCAGAGCTGTTCTCTCAAGGACAGTTCTCGATAGAGCTCTCTCAGCCCCACCTGCCTCACAGGATGTCTGTTGTGAGGAGGGGAAGGGAAAGAAAGCTGCTCTGAGACTGCTTTGGGTAGTGAAGTGTGGGATATAAATCCAATCTCCTCCTCCTCCTCCTTCTTCTTGATTCAGCCAACTGAATCAAGGCTGGGCAAGTGATGCTCTGTATTCTTGGTGCTTGGAGGGGGGGCAACAGTGGGAGGGCTTCTAGTGTCCTGGCCCCACTGCTGGACCTCCTGAGGGCACCTGGTATTTTTGGCCACTGTGTGACAGAGTGTTGGACTGGATGGGCCATGGGCCTGATCCAACATTGGCTTCTCTTGTGTTCTTGTGTTAACTGTCATTTTCTGGGAGTTCTGGTTTGCTGTGTAGGGGAACTAAGGAAGGCTTTGTAACAGAGAGTTCTCAGAACCCTCCCCAAGCTATATGGACTTATGGTTGCCAGCCATGAGCTGGGAAATACCTGGAGATTTGGGGGTGGAGCCTGGAGAGAGAGGGGTTTGGGGAAGGGAGGGGCCACAGCATGGTCCAATGCCATAGAGGCCACCCTCCAAAGCAGTCAGTTTCTCCAGGACCCACCTGGAGGCTGGCAACCCTATAACATTCCCCATGACTGTTTTGGAAGCCATTGCTGTTATATTCATACACAATGAAAAATAAATAGATTTGCTGGCTCTGCCCAAACTTGTTTGCCTGCTTGTCTATTTAGCCTGTAAGCTCGCTCTTCTCTGGATCATTGGGACTCAAAGCAAGTAGCAAAGATAAAACGATCTCTGCGGCCACAAATAAAACAAAGCAACAAGGCAAACACCTCAGACCCAAATTCAGCAAGTCCGCTAGCAAAACCAGAACACAGATAATAGTGCTTCCCTAAAATATTTACCCAGCTGAGAATCCAAATTGTTGTAAGTCCTCTGATCGTGTACAATATCAAAAGGCATATCAAGCGTCCCTCAGCGGCTTCATTTTGCGGCCATTCTGGTCTGCTGTCAGGAAGGAAGCTTTCCTTTCCTCTTTTGGAATGGTTTTCTTAGGGTTGCCAGCTCCTACTTGGCAGCTGGCGGGGGGCTCTGGGGTTCGTTCCGGGATCATCAGGTGCCGATGTCGAGGGGGATGCTCTAGTTTTTGGCCAAGACTCTATGGTTTGTAGGCAATTTTACCATAGAGTTTTGCCCCAAAACTAGAGCGTTGCCGTGCAACGTCAGCAACGTGATGACATAATTTCCGGGTGATGTCATCACATTGCCTTATGGGCCAGTTGGGGGTGAGATTTCCAGCTGGTGGCAGTGGGGAAGCTCCTGCAAAAGCAGATGTTCTCCCACCCCTGATGGGGGACTGTCAACCCTAGGTTTCCTACAGAACAGGGAGAGCTACAGAAAAATCCCGCAACTGAGCAACAGCTAATAGCACCTTAGTGGAGGAAGGAGGCCGACAAAAGGCAGTGTTGTGTTGAGCAGAGAAGGCACCTGGGCTTGTGCTGAGAGAGGCGGTCCTTCAAGTTTGTGGGCCCTGAGAGGTAGAGGGCTTTAAAGGTAAGCATCCACATCTTTCAGACCACACTGCAATGAAACAGGCTAAGTGCAGACCCCAATTCCTTTCCCCTACCTCATATTGTGGCCAGTTGTAGCCTTTGATACTGCTGATACCTTTCCCTAGTAAAACTTCATATTAGAAATGCTTCAGCCAGTTTATCTGATGTTATGTTTGCTAGTGGGGGTCACATTCCCTCAGTGGGGGTAGGGAATCCTTACCCCCTCTTTCTGTACACATGTTGCGGCATGGTGTAGTGGTTAAGAGTGGTGGACTCTAATCTGGAGACCTGGCTTTGATTTCCCATGAAGCCAATAGGGTCACCTTGGGTCAGTCACAGTTCTCTCAGAACTCTCTCAGCCAGTTTGGTGTAGTGGTTAAGTGCATGGACTCTAATCTGGGAGAACCGGGTTTGATTCCTCACTCCTCCACTTGCACCTGCTGATGTGACCTTGGGACAGTCACAAGCTTTGACACAGTTGTCCTTGAAAAAGAGCAGTTTGTGTCAGAGTTCTCTCAGCCCCACCCACCTCACAGGGTGTCTGTTGTGGGGAGGGGAAGGGAAAGGAGTTTGTAAGCCGCTCTGAGACTCCAAGTGAAGGGCGGGGTATAAATCCAATCTCCTCCTCCTCCTCCTCCACCTACCTCACAGGGTGTCTGTTGTAGGGAGAGGAAGGGAAGGTGAATGTAAGCCACTCTGAGGTTCCTTCGGGTAGTGAAAACTATTCCTCCTCTGCCTCCTCCTCCTGCTCCTGCTCCTCCTCCTCTTCTTCTTCTAGAATTTTTTTTAAAAAAACTTCAGTGCCAGCTGCAGCACTAGATCACTTCTGGTAAAAAAAAAAAAGGGAATAACATAGGGTAGCTCTAGGAATTGTCAGAAACTCTATGGTAAAACCATACTGTTTCCAGTCATTCCTAGAGCTTCTCGTGTCACTTCTGTTTTGTTTTTGTTTTACTGGAAGTGACGTGGTGCCTCAGCCAGCATCACGACCCCCAATATTCCCACCCACAATCCTTTGACTGGTTGCCAGGCAGTGTACTTTACAGTACAGCCCAGTGAGCGTTTTACTTTCCCGCTTCCCTCCTCCCCCACAGACCAGTTCTTGCTGCACACCACTAGGTAGCCAATCCCATAAGTAAACAGTGAGCACATTAATTAGTAAGCCAATGCTTATAGATAAGCACTGTATTTTAAAAGAAGTTTTACTGTTTGGTATTCCAGTTTGTTTAATTGGTATTATTTTGGACATGTGCATTTTGGCACCATCATATGGGCATGTGCAGTTCCCCCACTCACATAATTTCATCACCTGACTCAGCCATCTTCCAGCAACCTTAGGTAGAATCAAGGGTCATTTCCTGCAGGAGCGCACAGGAGCGGAGCTCCGGCAGTAAAGGGCCCAGGGGGCGGGCACATGCAACAAGCCCCACCCCCTGCTCCCAGCAGCCCTCAGTCAGAGCAAGAAGATGCCAGGTAGGTTGCAGATCCCCCCCCCCCAGTCCAAAGCAGTCCAGTGGCACCTTTAAGACCAAGTCTTATTCAGGTACAAGCTCTCCCTCCTCTGCGAGGACAGATCTGCACATCCCCCCCCCCAATAGCTAGCAATCCAAAACAGTCCAGTGGCGCCTGAGTGGTGGGTGTTGCCTTCTGACACACTTCCGGTGATGTCAGGGGGTGTGGCATATGCAAATAAGTTATGCTAATGAGTTATGCTATTGAGCTCCTGCACCTCTTTTTCTACGAAATGACCCCTGGGTAGAATTATCTCCTCTACTGTGTGGATGCAAAAGTTCCTACAAGGCAGGGAAATGAAACTCCACCACCACATCCTTGACCAGGATAACCCAGGCTAGTCTGATCTTGTAAGATCTCGGAAGCTAAGCAGGACTGTCCCTGGCTCATATTTGGATGGGAGACCTCCAAGGAATACCAGGGGCGGGATGCAGAGGCAGGCAATGGCGAACCACCTCTGAAACGTCTCTTGCCTAAAAATAAATCTAGCTCACCACCTAGTGGTGCATAATGCTAAAAGGGCTAGAACTTCTGGCTGCCAGACAATCTTAGGATCTCTTGGCTATACGACACACACTGCCATAGGATAATTATGTCCACCAACACAGCTATTGCACAGCTGCTCGACAGTTGCAAAGCAGTTTGACACACACATCTGTGTGTGTGTGTTTGTGTGTATGTATGTATATGTATATATTTCGCAGCATTCCTAGTTCATGTTAATAAAACATTCATTATGCGTTTGCCCAAGGCTTCTGTGGATTTTGTGTATATCCACCTTGAGCAAAGAGGAAGGATAGGGTGTAAACATTTAAATAAAAGACCTGATTTCCAGTAAGACCTGGTATTAGTCATTTTTCGAAAGGACACTACTTGAACAAAATATACTTGAACTGTCTAAATATTCTCCATTGCCGCATGCCCGTTCCCAATTTCGAGCACTCCATGACACTGAAATCTATTAACAAGGACTCTTGTGTACGTTTCAGGCTTTGAGAACATTGTGTACTGGCGTCTTTTGCAAGAGAACACGAGGCTAAATTTTGTATTTGGTTCTGCTATCTGAATGTTCTCTGTTTTTAAATCTATGTTTTGGGTGTTCGCAAAAAGTGTTTAATTTCTCTGACATCTATCCACACCTCATCGAAAGGGAAAGGGGGGAAAACACAGAATGGTAAATAATACATAAGAAAATATGTGCCAAAGCATGGGAAAGTGCTGTTGAAGGAGCGCATAGTATGCTGTCCGTGTTGCTTTCTGCCATAGCAATTACAGTGGGCACACACATCATCAAATGCCAAATGACTTCCACTAAGCAGTGAGGCTTTTGGCTCCGTGGTGGAGAATCTACTTGGTATGCAGAAGGTCCCCGTTTTAATCCCCAGCATCTCCAGCTAAAAAGATACACATGAAACACATGGAGCTGCCTTATACTGAATCAGATCCTTTAAAAAAAATTATTTATCCTTGGTCCATCAAGGCCAGTATTGCCTACTCAGACTAGCAGTGACTCCCCAGGGTCTCAGGCAGAGGTCTTTCACATCACCTACTGCCAGATCTTTTTTTGGGGTGTGGGGGTGTGATGTATTTTTCATATGTGTTTGTGTGTGTGCGTATGCACCTGGAAGTCATAGCAACCTCTGGTGCCTGACCCCTACTGGGGGCCTGGAGGATATTCAGAGAGGTTGCTGAATAAAGCCTGCTCCTGTCCTCCCGGTTCTGGTATTCCAAGGAGGTCTCCCATCCAAGTCCTTGCCAGAGTCGACCCTGCTTAGTTTCTGAGATCTGATGAGATCGGGCTTGCCTGGGCTATCCAGGTCAGGGTGCCTACTGCCAGATTTTTAAACTGGAGATGCTGGGGATTGAACCTGGGACCTTCTGTATGCCAAGCAGATGTTCTACCACTGAGCCACGGTCCCTGAGCTTAAGTGAGACTTTCATTGAAAACCTGGAGAGCCGCTGCCGGTCTGAGTTGGCAATACTGACCTTGATGGACCAGTGATCTGATTTCAGTATAAAACAGCTTCATGTGTATGTCCAGCTCTTTCACACTGCCTCCTGTGCCAAGCAAAAATCTCCCATGGGAGTACAAAGACTCTGTTCGTTTCATGTTAGCTTTGTAGATGCTGTGGTCTCCTCCTTTTTTAAGAATCACAAGTCCTGGTCTTAATTGGTTATAAAACTCAGAGAGTTTCTGCATCTTTTTGACATTTGACAGGGGTGAAGTCTACAATCCCAAAGACCTGGAAAAGAGAAATGCTACCACCGGAACGTGTTTCTCATTGAAACTGGGCCTCCTGTTGGATAAAGGTAAGTCAGGTGGCAACCAGAGTTGGAGCTTTTTCAGTGATGACATCTTTCTTCTTGAGGCTCACTTGATACTTCCCTTGCTGTTACGAGTGCGCTAGGTGTTGTACAAGACACCATTGCTGGTCGCTGGCATGAACTCCACAACATAGTAATCTGTTCTTCTTGTAGCCTCCAAGTAGTGTCAAGACTCTTAAGATGAGCTGAAGTTTCCAATTCCCTCTATGCCCAATTGGAGTATCACCAGAGGTCATTTCGGGGGGGATTGCGGGGGATTGCAGTTCCCCCGGGTGAGGTACAGGGGGGCACATGACGAAGCCCTGCCCCTGCTTCCGGCTGCCCCGCTTCCGGCCCTCATTCAGCCAGGAGGAGGCAGGAGAAGAGGGAGGGTAAGTTGCTTCCTCCCCGCCTCTTCCCACCCCTGGCTGCCTGGGGCCAGGGAGGGCCTTTGCGGGGCTTCCTTGC
>NW_015161421.1:83535-95495 GCF_001447785.1 Gekko japonicus
AGGGTGGGGTGTGTGGCCTTATGACACACTTCCGGCGATGTCAGGGGGTGTGGCCTTATGACACACTTCCGGTGATGTCAGGGGGTGTGACATATGCTAATGAGTTCCCCTAGCTCTTTTTCTACGAAACGACCCCTGAGTATCACAAGATGTCATTGTCCTGCTGTACACAGCATTGGTCAGGCTGCACCTGGAGTACCATGTGCAGTTCTGGAGGCCTTACTTCAAAAAGGATGTGGACAGAATGGAGCGGGTGCAGAGGAGAGCGATGAGGATGATCGTGGGGCCTGGAGACCAAGCCCTACGAGGAAAGGCTGAGGGACTTGGGAATGTTGAGTCTGGAGAAGAGGAGGTTGAGGGGGGCCAGGATTGCTCTCTTGAAGCACTGGAAGGGCAGGAGGGCAGGGAGGAGGGCAGGGGGCTGTTCCTGTTGGCAGCAGAGGAGAGGACTCACAAGAATGGGTTTAAATTATGGGTGGAAAGCTATTGGCTGGAAACTAGGAAGAAATTGTACAGTAAGAGTAGTTCAGCAGTGGGATGGGCTGCTTAGGGAGGTTGTGAACTCCCCCTCGCTGGTGGTCTTCAAGCAGTGGCTGGAAAATATGTGTCAGGGACAGTGTTCCCTCTAAGCTGAGTTAGTGTGAGCTAGCTCACAGTTTTTTAGCCTCCGGATCACAGATTTTTCTCTTTGCTCAGGAAGGGATGGCTCCAGAGCAAACTAATTTACGCAGTAGCCGAATTGCTTGCTCACAACTTTAATGCCAGTAGCTCACAAAGTAGAATATTTGCTCACAAGACTCCATAGCTTAGAGGGAACATTGGTCAGGGATGCTCTCGGCTGATCCTGCATTGAGCAGGGGGATTGTATTTGATGGCCTGTATGGCCCCTTCCAACACCGTGACTCTCTAATAGAATCAAGGAGAACCCAGTTCTCCTCGCTCACATCTCAAGTGTCTGAAGATGGCACTCTGCTACCCCACAATTCTATACCTTATGCAACTTAGGGGACAACCATGGCCTGCTGAAAGCCACAATCCTAAGAAGGCTTTCCTGGGAGTAAGTCCTATTGAATAAAAAGGGGGCTTATTTTCGAGTAGGTCTGTTTATGATTGCTCTCAAGATGAAGGAACAGATTGTGTACTTGCTTCAAGCGGAGTCTTCTGAGGTCACGTCACGGCAGACCAGCCTGCAAGTAAGGTAACGCCAGTCCCTAAAGAGTGTTACCGTACAGTATGTCCTTTGCTTTGAATTAACTATTTCTGACAAGTGTTTTTGCGCTGATCTGGACACTTTTGATATCTTAGCAGATGAATATGGGAGCATATTAACAAGTTACATAATCATTGGGGCCAGCATGGGAGTTTCTAAATTAATTAAATTAGTCAGATGATTAATTATTAACAGTTTACCTCTCTTTTTTTTGTGGAGGAAAAAATATAACCTTGGGACAACTGAATAAAACATACCAAGCTACAGTCAAGAAGATACGCTTTTGATTTGTGGCATACAAACTAGTGTATGATGCTTTTTAACCTAATGGTATTAAATAGTAGGGTTGCCAGCTCCCAGTTGGGAAACACCTGGAGATTTTGGGGGTGGAGCCTGTGGAGGGTGGGGTTTGGGGAGGGGCGGGACTAGGAGAACTGTATGGAGGAGAATGCCATACAGTTCACCTTCCAAAGCAGCCATTTTCTCCACCTGGAGGACTCTAATCTGGGAGAACCGGGTTTGATTCCCCACTCCGCCACTTGCAGCTTCTGGATGACTTTGGGCAAGCCATAGTTCTGTCACAGCTGCTCCTGAAAGAGCAGTTCTGGAAAGAGCTCTCTCAGCCCCACCTACCTCACAGGGTGTCTGTTGAGGGGAGGGGAAGGGAAAGGAGATTGTAAACTGCTCTGAGACTCTTTTGGGTAGTGAAGGGCGGGATATAAATCCAATCTCCTCCTCCTCCTCCTCCTCCTCTTCTACTTCTTCTTCTTCTTTGTAGTAGTTAAGTGCGCAGACTCTAATCTGGGAGAACCGGGTTTGATTCCCCACTCCTCCACTTGCATCTGCTGGATGACCTTGGGCAAGCCATAGTTCTGGCGCAGCTGTTCTCAAAAAAGAGCAGTTTCTGTCAGAGCTCTCTCAGCCCCACCTACCTCACAGGGTGTCTGTTGTGTGGAGGGAAAGGGAAAGGGAAAGGAGTTTGTAAGTCACTCTGAGACTCCTTTGGGTAGAGAAGGGCGGGGTATAAATCCAATCTCCTCCTCCTCCTCCTCTTCTTCTTCTTCTGGGTTTGGGTTGCCAGAGTTTTTATTAATCTCAGCTCCTGCACTTTTAACTGCAGCTTGCTATGTAGACAGTGCAGGCACTCAAGTGTAATCCAATGCCAACAGAAGTTTCCCCCACTGAGTTTTGCAGCTCAAGACCCCAAGGCACACCAGCAGGCCAGACTTGTGTTTTTTCTCTCTGACCAGTTGGCAACCCCAGCAGTCTAGAAACAATTGTCTGTATGTAGGTGCCAATTCCAACATAGATCAGGAAGATATGAGGATTCCTTATTTTCTCCAGCAGAACTAATCTCTGTAGTCTCGAGATCAGTTGTAATTCTGGAGTTTGGCAGTTGTAAAGCTGGAGTTTGGCAGCCCTAAACATGGACCCAGTGGTGGTAGAAGACAATTACTTCTGTCCAGGGCTCTTTTTGTAGAAAAAGCCCAGCAGGAACTCATTAGCATAATAGGCCACACCCAACAGCAGGAACTCATTAGCACAGTGGGCCACACCCCTGACAGCACAGCTCATTAGCATATTAGGCCATACCCCTATGTTACCAGAAGTGTGGTCATCCAGCCACACCCACCTTTTGCTTCTTATTCTGTTTACCTTGTTTGTTGTCCAAACCCAGGGCTTTTTTTGTAGCAGGAACTCCTTTGCATGTTAGGCCACACACCCCTAATATAGCCAAACCTAATGAGTTTCTGCTGTTGGGTGTGGCCTATTATGCTAATGAGTTCCTGCTGGGCATGACCAACTTGGGAGCCAGCCGGAACTCCATTCCTGTGCGTTCCTGCCCAAAAATAGCCCTGCTTCTGTCCAATCTTGAGGCTGCAATATGGCTACCTTATGAATCTGGGTTGACCAAGACCATTCAGAGAGCTTTATTGCTGCTGGAGGATTGGAATTCAGGTTTCCTTACAAGTCCTGCATAAGTTCATGAAAGCCAAATATACAAGTCTAAAAGAAAACTATTCGAAAGAAACGAGATTTCCATCTGTTTTAGATAGCAGATACCACAATTCCTTAACACACAGGAGCTTCCTGTTGAGAAAATATACTGCACGTTTGCCTCCATAATATCTACTTACATATATATGGGCTTTCAGATTGCAGCTTCCTTCGATGAAGCATTGTCACTTCTTCAGTAGAATTTCTGGGGAAGAGTATTATTAGGCACAAGGAATCCACATGCCGTATACACACCACATAGGACCAATGAATTCTTCTCAGCCCCATTTTCCAGGCTGAAGAAGCATACAAGAGCTTAGATAACCATCCACACAAAATCTTAGGGTGTTTGCTCAGCCATTGGAGAGAAATTGTTCTTAATTTCTCATTTGTTTCCAGAAGGTGGCACTACAGATATAACCATGACCCACAATTCTATGACTGCACAATATGATGTCTGAGATCTAGAATACATGAAGGCTTGGGTACAGATGGATATGTTGATCTTTAAGAATGAGAAAAACAAGATCCCCCAAGTTAGATGAACTACTGCTGAAATTGAATGTGTGTGTTTTAGATATCCACAATATTTTTACTGTAGTGTATAAAAAGTCAATCCTGAACTCTTCCTAGAAGCAAAAATGACCCAACTGAGGCTATCATGCTTTGGTCACATTATGAGAAGACAAGAGTCACTGGGGAAGACAATTGTTAGATCGCCGCTAACAAAGATCCGGAGAGTGATTTCAACAAAGTGAACAGCTTTATTGTAGGTACGAACAAGCGCTTGCAGTAAGTCATAACCAGAACAGATTTACATTGGGAGCTAGGCTTCTTTTAAACGTTCCCGGGCTAACGTAGCCACGCCTACTTGCAGATAATGACCAATGATGTTGTGTGGATAAAGTCCAATGAGCGTTCTTCCCTTGCAGGGAATTAGTCCCGGTCTGATTGGTCGCCGTTGTGGGCCAACCAATGATAAGTTAGCTTGGAGGAGCCTTCCTTGTCTCGAGCTTAACATTGAAAGTGAATGTGGCGATTCACATATGTCTTTTCCGAAGACACCACAACAATAGCGCTAGGAAAAGAGGAAGGCAGCAGGAAAGGAGGAAGACCCAACAGGAGATGGATTGGCTCGGTCAAGGAAGCCCCAAAGGCCCTCAGTTTGCAAGACCTGATACCTGAAGAAGTGAGCAGTGACCCACAAAAGCTCCTACCCTACCACAAATTTTGTTAGTCTTTACGGTGCTCCTGGACTCTTAAGTCTTTTCTACTGTTACAGACAGACCATGGGTGCGATCATACATACAATTAGACCTGACATAGGTGCGAATGCCGGGCAGATTTAAAGGGCGCGATCAGACAACAACATCTGGGAGGCTCCCTGCAGCTGTTGGCAACCCGTTCTGCTCCACTGTAGAAGCGAAGTTAAAAGACACCGGGGACAATCTGATATTAAGCAGGTTGCCCCGGGCCACGGATGGACTTTCCTGTCTTTGATCATTCCAGCGCACTCTCATGGCGTCAGGATGGTCTGATCAGGCTGTCCCAACTTCATGCCATCCCCCCCTTTTGCAGTATGCACATCATTGCAAACTCCATAGGGAGCTCTCAGTGCGGAGGTGCGATTCATTGATCCCCCAGTTAAGTGCATGGGGGAAAAACAGCACAACCCTCACCCAACTAAGGTTGCCAACCTCCGCCCCCGGTTTGCCAGGGGTCCCCCGTTTTTTGGGGGGGTTTAACCCACCCCCGGCCAGATGGCCGGCGGGGGAAGCCCCACCCCCAACACCCACAGCCACCCATCTCTCTCCCTTTAAGTGTGTGGAACCCGTGTTTCCTCCCAAGCCCGATCTCCACTTGAGATCAGGCTTGCAGGGAAATGCCAGCTTCGTGCACTTAAAAGGGAAACGCTGCTGCTCTTAAAGGGGAAACGCCGGCTCCTGCGCTTAAAAGGGAAACGCCGGCTCCTTTAAGTGCAGGGAACTGCCGTTTCTGGAAATCTGGCGCACGGGCGGGTGGGGGGGGTGGACGTCCCCAATGTGACGTCATTACGTCGGGGATGCCCTGCCCCCTCCAGGAACTCCCCCAAAGTCCTCCGCTGGGGGTGGAAGATGGACTTGGCAACCCTACACCCAACTCACCTGCAGTTGTGTCTGATCACAAACTGATGGACTGCGCCACAGCTTCAAAGGGAGGTGTGATCATGCAACTGCGGGTCAAATTCCTCCAGAGGAAATAGCCTCACTCCCCCCCTTTTTTCCGGCACACGTGACCACAACCTAACACGGCTACCCATCTTGATCTAAGAACATAATTAGACCTTAATTAGATCAGTCCAGCATAGAGTTGCCAGGTCCACTTACCTGGCCAGAGGGGGGCTCCAGAAGTCCTTCCAGGAGACCGACAGTGATGTTGGGTGACTTCCAGTAAAACCAGAAGTGCAGGCCCTAACATGATGACATCACCTGGAAGCAGGGCTCTTTTTTGTAGCAGGAACTCCTTTGCAGATTAGGCGACACACCCCTAATGTAGCCAATCCTCCAAGAGCTTACAGTAGCCCCCCGTAAGAAGAGCTCTGTAAACTCTTGGAGGATTGGCTACATTAGGGGCGTGTGGGGCCTAATAGGCAAAGGAGTTCCTGCTACGAAAAGATCCCTGCCAGGAAGTGACATCATCACGTCAAGGGCGACTCTCTGGTTTTGGGGCAAAACTCTATGGTAAATTTGGCTCCAGACTATAGAGTTTTGCCCACAAACCAGGGGATTGTCTCCCAACGTCCCTAACATGATGGTGTCACTACCGGGTAACATCACATCAGGGCTGCACTTCGGTTTTACTGGAAATCGTCTGGGAAGGTCAGTTGGGGGCAGGATTTCCTCCCCTTCCAGCCAGCTGGCTGGCAGCAGGCAAGAGCCTGCAAAAGCAGGGGTTCCCCTGCCCTCACCAAGGTACTGGGAACCCTAGTCCAGCATCCTGTTTCCAGCATGGGTTCAACAAGTGCCTCCAGGAAGTCCCAAAGCCGGGCATGATGACAGCATCTGTTGTCGAGTGGTATAATGCCTCTGAAATTTGTGGCTCCATCCAACCACCATTTTCATTGAGTAATCTACCCTTTTACCCCCCACAAATGCAGTAGCTTTTCGAAAGCTATGTTGGAGGCCATGTCCCCACCTCTGCCGGCAGTGGATTCCATAAGTTAATGATGCCTGATGTGAAATGTTGCCCATTCTAAGCCTATTGTCTGTGAAACTCAGGATCAGGATTTCCAATGAGATTCAAAAGTAAATCTTGGGTGATTTCCCACAAGCGCTGCTCCGCGCTCACTCCTCCCTTTTGCCCCGATGGCATGTGTCAATTTCACACAAGCTGCTGCGCGGCTGCATTTTGCCCCGCAGCTTCGTGCGATTTTCCCCGCGTCTACTCAATCCTCAAAAAGCAAGATTGAGTAGACGCGGGGGAAATCGCACGAAGCTGCGGGGCAAAATGCGGCGGCGCAGCAGCTTGTGTGAAATTGACACGTACCACTGGGGCAAAAGGGAAGAGCGAGGGTGGCTCAGCGCTTGTGGGAAATCGGTCTGCCTGTCTCCGCACCGCGACCCTGGACTTCTTCGGTGGACTCCTATCCAAATGCTAACTAGGGCCGGGCCTGCTTAGCTTTCGCCGTCTGGCGAGATCAGGCCGCCTGGGCGCTCCAGGCCGGGAGGAAAGACTGCATACAATCGTGGTAATAAACAACAAACGTATCCCTTTGACGCTGGCCATTAGATCGATAGCGTCTGAAGGGCCCCACGTTTTCAGGCGACACTGAGCTCTGGGTCAAAGGGAGGTGGGGGGGGACTTGTCTAGGGCGGTTGCCCCCAGCTTGGAAATATAAGGCAGGCCGACTTCAGGGACACGAACCGCAAAGTAGACTTGAGGTTTCTTTTTAAAAAGAGAGGCTCCTCCTCCCTATTCCGCGTAGACCCCGCTGGCCAGCGCCACCGGGGGCGGGGGGGGCGCTGTCAGCCAGCGGGACCTGCGGCCAAGGCAAGCTGCCGGTGGAGCCCGCGAGAGGCGGCCGCCCTTCCTTCCTAGCCGGCGCGGTCGGACAGCGGGCGACTCGGAGCGCGGAAGAAGCGCGTCCTTCACCAGCCGAGTTGCGACCTGAACGGCGCAATCCCCAAAGCGGTTCAATCTCTTCGGTACGGTGGACTCCCGGTCCCTGGGAAGTATTTGTAAGATCTGGGGAACAAGAACCCCGCCGCACCGGCTTAACTGCGAAGCGGAACGTTCGAGCTGCGTCCTTCCCCACCCACCCCCATTAAAAATTATGTCGGATTTTTATTAATAAACAGCACGGGCAGGATTCACATCGTCCTGTAAGAAATGCGGGGTCGGAATCATTAGACCTTTGATACACATGTGGTTTCCAGCACTTTGTGAAAACACGGTTGAATACTTCCAGACCTCCTCTTTGCGCAAGGCAATATTGCTAAGGATCGAGTCCTAACCTGCAGAAGCCGATATGGGATCGGATCTTGGGTTTTTAAACACTATTGTCCATGTTATTTCACGCACACACATATTTGCACAATCTTACGGGGTCATTGAATGACCTGACCCTCCATGGCACCTGATCACACCTAGTGAACAATCTCACCTATTGCACATATGCAATAGCCCCTGCTAGGCAATTGGACATATGCAATAGCCCCTGCTAGGCAATTGGACATATGCAATAGCCCCTGCTAGACAATTGCACATATGCAATAGCCCCTGCTAGGCAAGGAAATGAAACTGTACCACCAGCAGATAGGAATTTCCACCTACACAGCTACTGCACAGCTTCAAAGCTGTTTGACAACCATTTGAGGCATTTGATGGATAGGCAAGCAAGTCAGATATTTGGCTCACGGGTGATTGTAGCTGTTGAGCAAGGTACATTCAACTGCTGAACATGTTTGTTGTGAAATTTGTGGCATCTCTAGTGCAAATGCAGTTAGGCTGTGATCAGACATTCCTTTAGATTTGACTTTGATGCCGATGCCTGATGGAACTAAAGTGCATGACCAGACAGCAACATCTAGGAAAGGTTCCGCAGTTGTCGGCACCCCGTCCTGGTCTGCCCCTGAAATGGAGTAAAAAGACACCTGTGTTGTACATATTAGATTTATAATCCCATTCATACTACACCTGGGAAACTCTGGTTCTAATGCTTGCCGATGGGCCATGGATGGAGTTCCCCCCGTCTGATCACTCAAGCACACTCTCAGGCCGTTGGGATGGTTTGCTTACTCCATGCCAACTGGGTACCATCCTTTTTGTTTGCTTAGCGATATGCACATAACCACATAATCATCCCCATCTCTAGGGCAGCTTTGAAAACAAGCAGGAAGGGGAGTGATGTTTGTCAGTCGACCAAGGCTCACTGTGAACCAAAGGGATCACAGTGCTCTGTGGAAGGATCAGAGAGCGGTCAAACTCCTGGAAGCTAGAAAGCGCATGTGCAAAAAACTGCATCCTTGTTTATGCACATGCAGAAAAACAGGCAAAATAATAATAATAAAATCCTTGCCCATCTGCACCGTCTGATCGCACAGTGAAGGGTTGAGCCCACAGCAAAACAGATTATACTGGGATGTCTGATCGAGCGACTCCATTTCAAATACCAATGGTTGAAATAGGAGCACTTCCTGACCACACCAAATGGCACATCGGACTGCAGCCTTAATGTGTTTGTGTGCTAGTGGAGTGTGGTTCCTGAGAGTGGTATTATAAAGAGCTTCGAACAGGTTTTTTCATCACATTTTGTTTTCACACCGTCAGTGACTGGACATAAATTACATACCATGGATTCTGTCCGAATAGCTGTGGGCGTACAATCTGTGCTCCTCTCCTTGCTTACAGGTGAACTTGTTTTAAATGAGCATATTTTCATGTTGAGGCATTACAGGTTTTGGTCATAATGTCTCTATTTTGGTTTTGCATTCTAAATATAGCGCGCTCATACAAAAGTTCCCTGAATGTCAGATTGAAAATTCACAGTAGCAAGATCACTATTAACCTTCAAAAAACAAGGATCTGAGAGAGGGTTTTAATATATATATATATATATACCAATGAAAGAGAAAGAACCATTTTGGCCAATTACTGGCTTGTCTGTGATGTTTGACAATGCCAAGCATATGTGAAATACAATTAGAGCGTTGTACTGCAGATGTCTTGTTTTGTTCCTTTTGTAATTTGGCTCAGTGAAATCAGTCTCTTGAAATGTGAAGCTTGGTATTTTGTCCCACCCTAGATTGGAAGCAGAAAGGCTATTGATAACTTGACCTCTACCTTCCTTTTTTAAAGAGCCCTGGCTTGAGAAGAGTGTAGCCCGATCTTGTCAGATCTCGGAAGAGAAGAAGAAGGAGGAGGACGAGGACGACAAGGAGGAGGAGATTGGATTTATACCCCGCCCTTCACTACCTGAAGGAGTCGCAGAGCATCTTACAAACTCCTTTCCCTTCCCCTCCCCACAACTGTGAGGTAGGTGGGGCTGAGAGAGCTCTGACAAAAACTGCTCTTTTTCAAGAACAGCTGTGCCAGAACGATGGCTTGCCCAAGGTCATCCAGCAGGTGCAAGTGGAGGAGTGGGGAATCAAACCCGGTTCTCCCAAATTAGAGTCTGCACACTTAACCACTACACCAAACTAAGCAGGGTCAGCTCTGGTCAGTACTTAGATGGGAGGCTTGGTGGGGAGGCTGCCAGGAATACCAGGGTTGTGATGCGGAGGCAGGCAGTGGGAAACCGCCTCTGACTGTCTCTTGCCTTGAAAACCCTCTGGGGTCGCCATAAGTCAGCTGTGACTTGACAGAGTTTTCCACCACCACCACCACCACCACCACCACCACCACCTCTGCTTAGGATCACAGCCTGAGACCTTTGCTGGCCTCTTGAACGGTTCCTCTTTCTTCCCCTTAAGCCCTTTGTATGGGCTTAGTTTTGGATCGCGGGGCAGGATGGCATCGGGGTTAAAGTGCCAGACTAGGGTCCATGAAACCTCGGTGTGACTCCCCACTCTGCCATGGAAACTTGGTGGGTGGCCTAGGGCCAGTCACACACTCTCGGCCTAAGCCTGCCGCCCAAACACTGTCGTGGGGATAACGTGGACAGGGAACGATATGATCTGGTTTGGATCCCCATTGGGGAGAAAGGCGGGGCATAGACGAAGTAAATGAAGTAAAAATGGAGATCTGGCTATCCTCAACCAGGGGCAGGGCCTTTTTGGCCCTGGCCTCCCCCACCTGGTGGAACTCTCTGCCGGAGAACATCTGTGCCCTGTGGGTCTGACTACCTTTCCACAGTGCTTGTAAGGCAGAGATGTTCCGCCAGGCATTTGGTTGAGGACAGCGATGAGACAGTAAGTCGTCTGGCGCTCTCGGGTCTCCCACCCCTGATGGGAGGCTGCAATTTTTGTCAAAATTTCTTACCACCTTGGAATAGCCTGTTTTATCTATTGGGCATGCTGTATCTTACTACCAGTTTTAATTTCATCTAGATAAGTTATTGTTCTATTCTGACGTAAGCCTCCCTGAGCCCTGCATGCAGGGAAAAGTAGCCTAAAAGTCCAATTAATTAATTAATTAATCAATAAGCAGCTCCATTCCCCCCTTACCACTGAAAGTGGTAAGAACATAATGAAGTTGCCTCATGCCAACTCAGGCCATGAGCTTGGCGCTGTCTACTCTGACTGGTAGCAGCTCTCCAGGGTCTCCGAAAAAGGAAGGTATCCCCCAATACCTGATGTTTGAGATTGTTTACAGCTACATATATTAGAGAGGGGCTGTGGCTCCAGAGGCAGAGCATCTGCTTGGCATGCAGAAGGCCCCAGGTTCAACCCCCAGCCTCTCCAGGATCAAGTAGTAGGTGATGTGAAAGAGTTCTGCCTGTGACCCTGGAGAGCCGCTGCCAATCTACGTAGGCAATACTGACGTTGATGGACCAAGGGTCTGATTCAGTAGAAGGCGACTTCTTGTGTGTTCTTGTGTGAGATTATAAGAACTGAGTTTGGGAGCCTTTTCACGAAACACAAAAGTTCTCTGCTACTGAGCCAAAGCCTAAGGACTGTAGTGGAATATTCTTATAATACTGGCATCTCAGCTTCCTGCAAAGGAACTCATGACTTTGGCTGAGCAAGGCTGTGAATGACAGGCCATTTTGGTGGCCATTCATTCATTGGGTCACTCTAAGTCAGAAGTGACCTGATGGCACGTCACAGACAGGCAGACAATCATATGAGGCAGGTGAGATCGAGAGGAAGTGGCTGGCCCATCGTCTCTCAGTGAGTTTCACAAAACGTTTAACCCAGTTTGAGGACTAGAAGTTTAAGAACAAAAGAGTAGCCATGATATCGAACTCATTTGTTATGAGGGCCAAATCTGACATAAATGTCATTTTGTGGGACCGGGCCATCTGTGCCATAAAACATAATTACCGGAGATATAAACCTTATAAAGGACACAGGTGAACCCAAGTAACAATTCGTTGCGGTAGATGTTCCGGGATGTGTGGCCGTGGTCTTGGCATTGTAGAACCTGACGTTTCACCAGTAACTGTGACTGGCATCCTCAGAGGTATAAACACAGAAAGATGGAATACTCTCTGTGTCAAGATGAGAAGAAAATGGTAGGCAGTACATTTATATCTACTCCGGAAGGTGGGTAAGGCTGAGTCATTGTCTTGTAGGAGTTCCCCAGGCTATGGACATGCTAATGGAGGAGCTTT
>NW_015161421.1:96489-119068 GCF_001447785.1 Gekko japonicus
GCTTAGGGCTCTTTAGCTTGGGAGAAACGACGACTGAGAGGTGACATGATTGAGGTTTATAAGATTATGCATGGGAAAGAGCAGGTAGAGAAAGAGTTACTTTTCTCCCTTTCTCACAATACAAGAACTTGTGGGCACTCAATGAAATTGCTGAGCACTCAAGTTAGAACAGATAAAAGGAAGTACTTCTTCACCCAAAGAGTGATTAACACATGAAATTCCCTGCCACAGGAGGTGGTGGCGGCTACAAGCATGGACAGCTCCAAGAGGGAATTGGATAAGCATATGGAGCAAAAGTCCATCAGTGGCTATCAGCCACAAGGTATAGATAGGAACTCTCAGTCTGGGGCAAGTGATGCTCTGTCTTCTTGGTGCTTGGGGGGGGGGCAACAGTGGGAGGGCTTCTAATCTCCTGGCCCCACTGGTGGACCTCCTGATGGCACCTGGTATTTTTGGCCACTGTGCGACACAGAGTGTTGGACTGGATGGGCCATTGGCCTGATCCAACATTGGCGTCTCTTATGTTCTTATGAAAGCAACTGATTTACTGGGGAATTCACAAAAGCCACAATAAATGTATTTAATTGTATACAAGACTAGGGTTTTCCCCCCAAGGGATACCATAAAAGGTAGGGTATCGTATATTTCCATACAAATTACTAATTTTGGTATATATAGCACTTTTAGGAGATGAGTCACCTTCCTTGCAAGTAATAAATTAGTTTTTCAGCACTCCCCCAAATATGCCCAGACTCAGAAGCCGAGCGGATACCATAAAAGGTAGGGTATCGTATATTTCCATACAAATTACTAATTTTGGTATATATAGCACTTTTAGGAGATGAGTCACCTTCCTTGCAAGTAATAAATTAGTTTTTCAGCACTCCCCCAAATATGCCCAGACTCAGAAGCCGAGCACGGCTGAGATCCGTCTCTTGCTCTTCTCTCTTTGCCAGTCCTGCCTCTGGGGATCTTGAAGAGGCACACCAGACTCCCTCTCCACCACCAACCTAAGAAAACCCAGATACCGTACATTTGGGAAGCTGAAATATACCCCCCAAATACTGATATGGTATTTTCCAGGTATATTTTCAACTCGAGTAGATCTGAATGCACACCCCTACTCAGGGCTCTTTTTGTAGAAAAAACCCAGCAGGAACTCATTAGCATAATAGGCCACACCCAACATCATAAACTCATTAGAATATTAGGCCACACCCCTGACAGCACAGCTCATTAGCACATTAGACCGCACCCCCATGTTACTAGAAGTGTGGGCATCCAGCCACACCCACCTTTTGCTTCTTATTCTGTTTACCTTGTTTGTTGTCAAAACCCAGGGCTTTTTTTGTAGCAGGAACTCCTTTGCATGTTAGGCCACACACCCCTATGTAGCCAATCCTAATGAGTTTCTGGTGTTGGGTGTGGCCTATTATGCTAATGAGTTACTGCTGGGCGTGGCGAACTCGGGAGCCAGCTGGAACTCCGTTCCTGTGCGTTCCTGCCCAAAAATAGCCCTGCCCCTACTCCTGACTGGAAGTACACAATCCCAGATAAGTGACTTTTGCAAAGACAAAACAGACTCCTCTGAGGCTGAGATAATTTTTGTTGAATCACTGCATTGGGAGCAATTAGATCATTAAGTCATTCCAGAGGCAGAATCATGTACCTCCAGCTAACTGATTGGAAGGAAGTAAGGCTCGCACCGCAGTTCATGCTAGCAGTGCTTCCTTATAGCTTGGGAATGCCAGTGTGTGGATTTAAAATTTCTTTCATTAGGTTCTGATTGCCATTGATTTAGTCCTGTCTCGTTTTGGTTGCTGTTGATGGTTCTTTTGTCTTATTTATGCCATCGCAATACCGTTTCTCACCATTTATCCAGCATTTATAGCCACGTGCCAGTTTTGTGCCATTTATACCTAACTGATGATGCACAAATAAATACGAGAACATGTGCATTTTAAACAGGGAAAATTTGGTGTGAGAAGACAGAAACTGGGAAGAAAATAATGGCCCGTGACTTCATTTTTCACCAGGGAGAAATTAAATTGTAACCGGGTGGTATTCCACCGAACCGGGAAGCTCGCGAAATTTGGTCTCGTCCCTAATTAAAACATGCCACGAGAAGTTATTTGGCAAATAAATTTTTAATTAAAGGCAAACCAGAGCTGAAAAGCAACGTCAGGGTACAAGCTGCTCGGCTCCGAATAAGACGCACCTCTTCAATAATTCAGAGCAACTCCAAACAATTTGTATTATCATATCCTAAACCATCTCCAATGGCGTCACTCCCCCCTCCCTTTCCGTGTTCTGCCATGAAATATTAAGATGCAAATTTCTTGCGCGTGTTGTAAAGGAACTTGATAGTGTGTGAAATTAAAACTACAGGCAGTTAAATTATTGATAGGAAATCAAATAATACATTTTGTAATCGTATAGCACTTCACATTTAGATGACTTTTCTATAACAAATTTATCATGATATGCCTGAACACCTTTAGTGGAAACAATTGAGACAGCTCCGATTTCACAGTCAGGCTAACCTGGATGTGGCACCGTTTGGAGGCCATTCTCAGACAGAAAAGCATTAAGTTAAATTGCACATCGACTTCGAAATGTGACTCCGACTATGTTTACAGTTCTGTTTTTTAAAAATCTTTTTATGTCTTCCTTAACACCCGTTCATCTTCCTAACTTCAGTACCGACTACAAAATTGGCACCATTTGGAATCTTTATGTTGCGCTTGAATTCTTAAATTCACATAGTCTTCATGCTCTCACACCTGCCCCTGGGAATCCATTTCCCCAATTTGGAGAGAAATTCCGAGGATGCCCTTAAACATGTTTGTTAGCATTCTTCAGGTTTCAGAGCATAAGAACCTAAGAATGTAAGAGAAGCCAATGTTGGATCAGGCCAATGGCCCATACAGTCCAACAATCTGTCACACAGTGGCCAAAAATACCAGGTGCCATCAGGAGGTCCAGCAGCGGGGCCAGGACCCTAGAAGCACTGTTGCCCCCCCCCAGCACCAAGAATACAGAGCATCATTTGCCCCAGCCTGAGAGTTCCTACCTATACCTTGTGGCTAATAGCCACTGATGAACCTCTGTTCCATATATTTATCCAATTCCCTCTTGAAGCCGTCCATGCTTGTAGCCACCATCACCTCCTGTGGCAGTGGATTCCATGTGTTAATCACTCTTTGGGTGAAGAAGTACTTCCTTTTATCCGTTTTAACCCGACTGCTCAGCAATTTCATGGAGTGCCCACGAGTTCTTGTATTGTGAGAAGGGGAGAAAAGTACCTTTTTCTCTACCTGCTCTATCCCACACATCTCTCTTTATATATAATTGAGTTTTGGTGGGGCCACCGTCCTATGGGGTGGCAAGAAAAAATGCGCTACCTCAGCCATTGGCCCATCGGCTACCGCTCGGGGTAACTGGCGTGCCATTGGCTGGATGGGTGGGTGGGGGGAGATGAGCCTCGCCGCCTTGGCCCGCGTGGCCCTGGAACGGGCGGTGAGTGGCCAGTAGAGAGACAGATGAGGCCGCGGCGGGTGAGAGGTGCCGAGGTGACCACGTCTCGCTTCCCTCGCCCGGCACGGTCTGGGCCAGGCAAGCTGTGCTCCCTTCTTCGGGACGTGGGGCACTCCACCCACCCCCCTTCACAGCTTTTCGGGGGGAGCAGGCGAGGGGCGGAGGCACTGAGCCGGCCGCCACGGGCCCATTTCCGCCACTCCACCCCCCCACCTTCACAGCCTTTTGGGGGGAGCAGACGAGGAGCAGAGATGGCGCCGCTGAGCCAGTCGCCGCGGGCCCGTTTCCGCCACTCCACCCCACCACACCTTCACAGCCTTTCGGGGGGAGCAGGCGAGGGGCGGCGGTGGCGAGCCGCCCGCTGCGGGCACATTTTTGCCACTACCCCCCTTCTTCACTCTCCCATTCTTTCTCCCTATCTCCCTTCATTCTTTCCTTCTCTCATTCTTTCTCCCTTCCTCCTCGCTTTGACTCCCCCCTTCATCCTCCCTCCCTCCATCTCTGCCTATCTGTCTTTCTGACTGTCTGTCTCCCCCCTCCCCATTCTTCCTTCCTTCCTTCAGTCCTTCCTTCCATCCTTCCTTCCTCTCTCTCTCTCCCTCCCAACCCCTGTATCCATCTATCCATCTATCTATCACCCACCTCTCTTCTTCTCTCCCTTAGTTGGGCTGCAGCAAGTTAACCTTCTTGAAGTTAATCTGTTCACAATAAGTTAAATGTACCTACATGTACGTGTCATGTAAGATGTGCTTTTATTTTTGCATGTAAAATTTCTTTCTCTTGTTACCATGGGAGTCAGGTCATCTTTGTAATCTGTTTGAACAGCATTTTCCCCTTAACCAGGAAACATGGAGGATCGGGGAATCTGCATAATGTTTCTGTGCTTCCAAGGCAAAAGGTTGTTTTTTTTTACATTTAACCCAATAGCTTCCAGATTTTGCGGGGCCTGGGCAGATAATTCCAGAATCCCCTTCCCACTCACTCACCCATGTGTCTCACTACCTACTGAACATCCTTCCCCTGTCCTACCATTTAACCCAATAGCTTCCAGATTTTGCAGGACCTGGGCAGATAATTCCAGAACCCCCTTCCCACTCACTCACCCATGTGCCTCACTACCTACCTGAACATCCTTCCCTTGTCCTACCTGCAAGCTCTCCCACTGCCCATGCTCACAGCCACCTGTGCTGCCCACAGACCTTTCCCTGACTGAACTGGGTCAGGGGTCTCCAACATTTTGGGGTCTGTGTGGGCACCTTTAGAATTCTGCTACAGGCAGGAAGTGCAACCACAAAATGGTTGGCACAAAAGGTGGACCTAATCACAAAAGAGACGCTGCAGGTGGACCACAAAATGTCAGGGAGTGAGGTTATACATATCTCTAACAGTAACAATTCAACGTTTAGGCTGGCTCCCTTTAACAAGATGCCTTTTGATCTGCATGGGCAATCAGAATCTCTGTTGGGCCCCACCTAAGCCTTCCTTAAAGCACTTGGTGGGCAACAGGGAAGAAGAAGAAGGAGGAGGAGGAGCTGGGTATTTTATATATCACCCTTCACTACCCAAAGTAGCCTCAAAGTGGCTTACAATCACCTTCCCCTCCTCCCCCC
The DNA here is from genome assembly GCF_001447785.1 of Gekko japonicus. Classification (NCBI taxonomy): domain Eukaryota; kingdom Metazoa; phylum Chordata; class Lepidosauria; order Squamata; family Gekkonidae; genus Gekko; species Gekko japonicus. Next base: position 101,637 of record NW_015161421.1, read on the forward strand.
ACAGAAGAAGAGATTGGATTTATACCCCGCCCTTCACTTGGAGTCTCAGAGCGGCTTACAAACTCCTTTCCCTTCCCCTCCCCACAACAGACACCCTGTGAGGTGGGTGGGGCTGAGAGAGCTCTGACAGAAACTGCTCTTTTTCAAGGACAGCTGTGCCAGAGCTTGTAACTGACCCAAGGTCACATCAGCAGGTGCAAGTGGAGGAGTGGGGAATCAAACCCGGTTCTCCCAGATTAGAGTCTGCACACTTAACCACTACACCAAACTGGCTCTCTACAACAGACACCCTGTGTGAGGTAGGTGGGGCTGAGAAAGTTCTGAGAGAACTGGGATTGACCCAAGGTCACCCAGCAGGCTTCAGGTGGAGGAGCAGTGGGGAATCAAACCCGCGTCTCCAGATTAAAGTCTGCTTCTTTTAACTATTACACCACACTGGCTCTCGGGAGGCACCATGGTGCCTATGGGCATCCTGTTGGGTACCTCTGCCTTGGGCAGTGTGTGTGGCTGGGACCGTGGGTAGTGGAGCACTCACGGTGGGCCTGGCCAGAAGCCCTGGGCCATGGAAGCTGCCCTACCTGAGACTATGCTGATCCGAGCCAAGACTAGAGAGGTGCCACCTTCCCCATTGGGGAGAAAACCAGGATATAAAGGAAGTAAACAGACAGCTTTTTAAAAAACCCATGAGACAGAGCCTCAGCTACCTGGAGACCACCTCCTCTAACCATTAACTTCCACAGACAAATTATCAACTGACCATCCAGGCTTTCGGTGTGGTCATGGGGCGGGGTTGTACAGAGGAAAGAGGGAGGCCAATTCAGTGGGGATCACCAAAGAGAATATTTAGAGTCACAGCCTAGATGGGACAGTAATAAAAACCCAAGATCAGCAGTGTTCCCTCTAAGCTGAGTTAGCTCACAGTTTTTTAGCCTCCGGCTCACACATTTTTGTCTCAGCTCAGGAAGGATGGCTCCAGAGCAAACTGATTTATGCAGTAGCCAAATCGCTCGCTCAAAACTTTAATGGATGTTGCACACAAAATCGGATTTTTTGCTCACAAGACTCCACAGCTTAGAGGGAGCATTGAAGAGCAGGTTCACTGGATCAGACCATGGGTCCCTGTAGTCCAGCATCCTGTTTCACACTGTGGGCAGCCAGATGACTGCAGGAAGCCTACAATCTGCACACGGAAGCAAAGGCCTCTGGCCCCGGTTGCCAGCCTCCAGTTGGGGCCTGGATATCTCCTGGAATTGCAACTGATCGCCAGGCGACACAGATCAGTTACCCTGGAGAAAATGGCTGCTTTGCACAGTGGACTCTATGACATCATACCCAGATGAGGTACCTCCCCTCCCCAAACCCCGCCCTCCTCACGTTCTACCCCCAAAATCTCCATGAATTTCCCAACCTGTAGCTGGGTGTTCTTGACTCCTGGAACCAGCATTCAGAGGATTACTTACTGCCAGCAGGGCTCTTTTTGTAGCAGGAACTCATTTGCATACTAGGTGACACACCCCTAATGTAGCCAATCCTCCAAGAGCTTACAGTAGCCCCTGTAAGAAGCGCTCTGTAAGCTCTAGGAGGATTGGCTACATTAGGGGTGTGTCACCTAATATGCAAACGAGTTCCTGCTACAAAAAGAGCCCTACTTCTAAGCATGGAGGTTCCATTTAGTCGTAGTGTCTAATAGCCATTGGTGGTCCCGTCCATGTTGAACTCACTTAATCCCCTTTTAAAGTCAACTGGCGGTGGGGAATTTTACACATGAATTGCTCTTTTGGTGAAGTAGTACCTAGTTTTGTCTGTCCCAGATCGGCTGCCCAGCCATTTCATTGGCTGCTTACAAGTCCCGGTATTATCAGAGAGGGAGCGTTTCATACATAAAGCACTTATATCCTCTATTGGATCGTGTCATCTTTTAGAAACTTGGCTTGTACCGTAACAGAAAGAGTTGGAGAATGGAAAGGTGGGTGGGCTGTCCAAAAATTGTGTGCGTGTGATTACCAAGATCGAACAAAAGATGGCTTAGTTGGTGAAGTGGTCTTTTTTAAAATGTTTGAATTTATTCAGATCATATACATAAATGCAGGGACCTCATAGAATTCATAGAACCATAGAATCACAGAGTTGGAAGGGGCCATACAGACTCAATGCAGGATCAGCCTAGAGCATCCCTGGCAAGTAGTTGTCCAGCCGCTGTTTAAAGACTGCTGTAAAAAAGTTTCCCCTAAGATCCAGGCAGTACCTTCCCACCTTTAATTTAAATCCGTGATTGCGAGTCCACTCCTTTGTAGCGAACAGGAAGAGCTCCCTGCCCCCCTCCTCTAAGTGACAGCCCTTCAGACACTTCAAGGGAGCCATCATGCCCCCCCCCAGCCTCCTCTTCTCCACACTGAACATTCCCAAGTCCCTCAGCCTTTCCTCCTAGGGCTTGCAGGGTTATGCCTAAAGACTCAAAAAAAGGGGAACGCGCTTCAGACTGCCATGTTTTAACACCGAAGAGAAGGTTTATTGTTCCGTACACTCTGTAAATCCTCAGAGCCAGTTTCATGTAGTGGTTAAGAGCACGGACTCTAATCTGGGGAAACCAGGTTCGATTCCCTGCTCCTCCGCATGCAGCTGCTGGTGTGACCTTGGGTCAGTCACGAGTTCTCTCAGAGCTGTTCTCTCAAGAGCTGTCCTTGAAAGAGCTCTCTCAGCCTCACCGGCCTCACAGGATGCCTGTTGTGGGGAGGGGAAGGGGAAGGAGTTTGTAAGCCACCTTGAGACTCCTTCAGGTAGTGAAGGGCGGAGTATAAATCCAATCTCCTTCTCCTTCTCCAGATCATGATGCATCTGAGGTTTAGAAATACTCATATCATGCAAAAGAGGGGGAGGTCTTGCATAGTCTTGTAGACCCTTAGACCTGCTTTACAAAACAGTGAGACGTCTTGACAGGATTTCTGCTGGAATTATTTCAGCCAGGGCTATTCTTGGGCAGGAACGCACAGGAACGGAGTTTCGGCTGGATCCTGAGTTGGCCACGCCCAGCAGGAACTAATTAGCATAATAGGCCACACCCAACAGCAGAAACCCATTAGGATTGGCTACATTAGGGGTGTGTGGCCTAACATGCAAAGGAGTTCCTGCTACAAAAAAAAGCCCTGGGTTTTAACGATAAACGAAGTAAACAGAATAAGAAGCAAAAGGTGGGTGTGGCTGGATGACCACACTTCTGGTAACATGGGGTGTGGCCTAATATGCTAATGAGCTGTGCTGTTAGGGTGTGGCCTGATATGCTAATGAGTTTGTGCTATTGGGTGTGGCCTATTATGCTAATGAGTTCCTACTGGGCTTTTTCTACAAAAAATCCCTATAATCAATTACGGTTCCCTTTAAGTTCTATGTTGGCTTTGAGTATCATTGGAGGTGGAAAGTGCTTTCAAGTCGCAGCCAACTCATGGCGACCCTGTAGAGTTTTCAAGGCAGGAGGCAAACAGAGGGGGTTGGGCCATTGCCTGACTCTGTGCAATGACCTGGACTTCCTAGCTGGTCTCCTATCCAAGTACCAAACAGAGCCAACGCTCATTAGCTTCTAAGATTGGGCTAGCCTGGGCCATCCAGGTCTGGTTCCGATTTCCAGAGACTTATGGTGGGAAGTGCTGTCAAGTTATAGCTGACTTATGGCAACCCTGTAGGGGGTGGTGTGCCATTGCCTGCCTCTGCGTAGCAACCCTGAACTTCCTTGGTGGTCTCCCATTCAAGTACTAACCAGGGCCAACCCTGCTCAACTTCAGAGATCTGACCAGTTTGGGCTAGCCTAGGTCATCCAAATCAGGGCTTAGCACCATTCAATCAATCAATCATTTATTACAGTCATAGACTAGTAGAATAAAAGATGCAGGACCTTCCTGACCATTAGAGGGGTTCCTCAGTGGAACAGGCTTCCTCGGGAGGTGGTGGGCTCTCCTTCTTTGGAGGTTTTCAAGCAGAGGCTCGATGGCCATCTGACTGAGCAATGCCGATTCTGTGAACTTAGGCAGATCATGAGAAGGGAGGGGCAGGGAGGGTTTAGCATCAGTGCTTAGTTCTTTCTTACACGCCCAGGGAAATGCTGATTGCCTTTTCGGGGTCAGGAAGCGATTTTTCTCCAGGCCAGTTTGCCCGGGGATCCTGGAGGTTTTTGGGCATCTTCTGGGCGTGGAGCAGGGGTCGCTGTGGGTGTGGAGGGGGAGGTATTTGTGAATTTCCTGCACTGTGCAGGGGGTTGGACCAGATGACCCCAGAGGACCCTTCCAACTCTATGATTAAATGATTCTAATATTATTACAAAGGGCAAGAGCATTTATAGAAATCGTGAACTGGATTAAAGGTCTGGGAATAATCTCCAGTGTCAGACCACTTTTTAAAAAATTGCATGTAACCATAAAAAAATACAATCAGAAAACTTACACTGGGGGTGGGTTGGAGCAAACTGCCCTCCAGAGAGCCAGCTTGAACACAGATTTTAGACAATTTTTTTTTAAAACCCTCTTAATTAAGAGGAGAAATTATTGTTCAGCCTGTTGACAGATTGTCTGTTAAGATTATTCAGTGAGCTTCAGTTACAGGACAGCCGCTTAAGGCTACGTCGCAAAGGAGGGGTCGCCGCTCTTGTGCTGAGCATCTGCTCTGCATGTAGAAAATCCAGGCTCAAAGGATCTCAGCACTGTATAGGAAAGTCCTTTTTATGCCTGAGACCCTGCAGAGCTGCGGCTGAGCTGGAAGGAAACAGCGATGAGCTAGAACATGGGGTGTCAAACATTAGGCCCGGGGGCCGGGTCAGGCCCATCCAGGGCTCTTATGTGGCCCGCGAGCAACTGATGCAAGGGACAGGCTAAACACACACAGCTTTTTCAGACTTTCCTCGTAAGACTTGGATTCCAACCCTCTCACCATCCTGGTTGCCCTCTTCTGGATATGCTCGAGCTTGTCAACATCCTTCCTAAAATGTGGTGCCCAAAACTGGACACAGTACTCCAGGTGAGGCCTGACCATATTATACACCATAGCAGAATAGAGCGGGACTGCCACCTCCCATGATCTGGACACAATGCTTCTGTTAATGCTTCCTAAGATTGCATTCACTTTCTTCACAGCCACATCACCACATCCTTTTATCTCGTGACTATTGAGCTTACTTAGGAGCCACTGTCTTAGGATAACACTGTCTAACCATCTCCTCCTTTGCTGTCCCCTTCTTCTTTGACCTTCAGTATTTCCCAGCATCAGGGTCTTCTCCATTGAGTGCTCCCTTCTCCTTTGGTGGCCAAAGTGTTTGAGCTTCAGCTTCAGTATCTGGCCTTCCAGGGAACAGTCAGGGTTGATTTCTTTTAGGATTGACTGATTTGATCTCCTTGCAGTCCAAGGGACTCTCAAGAGTATAGGTTCACTAATTTCAGTATAATTTCTTCAGTGGGACCAATGGTTATTGACAATAATGTAAAAGTATTCTTCATGTTGTATAATAGACCATCAAAGAAGACATTCATTCCACTTAGTGGATATATTGCAGAATTTCCATATGGGAGCCTTTAATACATCTATAAGGAAATCAATCCAAACTTTCTATCATTAGCATAGCTGAGTGGAATGAATGTCTTCTTTGATGGTCTACTATACGCTTTGAAGAGTTATTTCATAATACACAGGATACACACAGGATATATTTACCTGTTGTAAAAAGACTGTAAAATACATGTAAGAACATAAGAGAAGCCAATGTTGGATCAGGCCAATGGCCCATCCAGGCTAACACTCTGTCACACAGTGGCCAAAAATACCAGGTGCCATCAGGAGGTCCCCCGGGGGGCCAGGACACTAGAAGCCCTCCCACTGTTGCCCCCCCCTGCAAGCACAAAGAAGACAGAGCATAACTTGCCCCAGCCTGAGAGTTCCTACATATACCGTGTGGCTAATAGCCACTGATGGACCTCTGCTCCGTATGTTTATTCAATTCCCTCTTGAAGCCGTCCATGCTTGTAGCCACCGTCACCTCCTGTGGCAGTGGATTCCATGTGTTAATTTACATTTGTAATGAATACTGGGAATTTTAGCATCTCATTGCAGTGTTTCCTGCATATTTTTGACTTGTATCTACACACTGTAATCCTATGCATCAAAATATGTGGCATGAAGCTCTAGCACACAAAGTCAGGGCCATGGAACTTGCATGAACAGATGGGGGGGCGATTGAGAGGGTCGATGAGGGAGTGACAGCAACAGGAAGCACGTGTGACGCAGCTACCCTTGTTCTGTACAGACGGTCTCCATTTCCCATGAGCCAGTGTGATGTCAGTCTTTCTCAAAAGTTCCATTCATGAATACCAGGAGCTGTTAACTCTAGGCTCAGAAATACCCAGAGATTTGAGTGTGGCCCTGGGAGAGTGGGTTGGAGGGAGGGGAGGGACCTCGGTAAGGTATAATGCTAGGCAGTACACCTTCCAAAGTAGCCATTTCTGCCAGGAAAAGTGGAATAAATGTTTTAAATAAATTTAAAAAGTGATTTGTGTAGTCTGGATATCAGTTGTAATTCCCGGAGATCTCCAGCTGCCACCTGGAAACTGGCAACCCTATGCTCTAACCATGGGTATCGCTAACCTGATATATGTGGTCACCACTGTTCCCTCTAAGCTGAGTTAGTGTGAGCTAACTCACAGTTTTTTAGCCTCCGGCTCTTAGCGCTTAGCTCAGGAAGGATGGCTCCAGAGCAAACTAATTTATGCAGTAACCAAATCACCCGCTCACAACTTTAATGCTAGTAGCTCCCAAAGTAGAATTCTTGCTCACAAGACTTCACAGCTTAGAGGGAGCATTGTTGTCTGAGCTGCTGAGTAATCAGCTGCCTGGGGAGGTGGTGAGCTCCCCCTCCCTAGGCAGTCTTTAAGCAGCGGCTGGACAGACACTTGTCAGGGATGCTCTAGGCCAGTGATGGCGAACCTTTTAGAGACCAAGTGCCCAAGCTGCGACCCAAAACCCACTTATTTATCGCAAAGTGCCAACCCGGCAATTTAACCTGAATAGTGAGGTTTTACTTTAGAAAAAACAACTCATACATTAACTTAAGATCATCCAAACTAAGTAAGGAAAGCAATCCCAAATGCTTTCATTTACTTAAAATGATTTGGCAGAGAATTCGACACTTTAATGATGGTTTGGGCCTGGCTGGGGTGATGGCACGCGTGCCCACAGAGAGGGCTCTGAGTGCCACCTCTGGCACCCGTGCCATAGGTTCGCCACCACTGCTCTAGGCTGATCCTGCATTGAGCAGGGGGTTGGACTAGATGGCCTGTATGGCCCCTTCCAACTCTGTGATTCTATGATTCTATAGCTTGCACATACAGCAAACTGGCCACTGGATTTCTCAAGGTTCTGGTTTGTGCGTACCAAAGCTGTACCCACGTGCAAAATATAGGCATTATACCCATCCGAACAGCATGGTGACCACATGTATCGAGAGCAACATGGGCAATGCATTCTCCTAATATGTATGGTAGCTGAGCTCCTGATGCACACAGATGTTGACATCCGAAAAGGACTACTTGTAGCCTGAATAGTCCAGACTAGCCCAAGCTCATCAGTGGCTGGAAGCTAAGTAGGGTCAGCGATAGTCGGTACTTGTATGGTAGATCACCAAGGAAGACCTGGGTTGCTATGCCGAGGATGTCAATGGCAAGCCACTGCTCCGTCCTCATCTCTTGCCTCGAAAACCCCATGAGGTGTCACCATGAGTCGGTGACAACACTTAATTATTTTTTACCTAGAGTAGCAGGCTGGGTCTTGGAAGATCCAACTTTCTGGTGAAGTTCACTGGGTGTCTTGGGGCCAACCACTCTCTCTCTCAACTGAACCTACAATGTAGCATTGTTGTGAGGGTGGGATAACTTCCAGTCTCTATTTTGCCCTTTGTGGATGCTTTATGAAACGGTGGCTGATGAAGTTTGCAGAAGTTGTCATTCACCAGAGTCCAGCTTCCTTCCCAAAGTCTTTAGTTATTTGAGTGTCCGTGTTAGATAGAATCATAGAATCATAGAGTTGGAAAGGACCTCCATGGATCAGGCTGTTACAATTCTGGACCAATCCACCTAGAACTCACCTGTAATTAAAAAATCCTCTTCTGCTGTTATTATAACTGCTACTAGTATTGGTCAGTATTTATTTCTCTCCAGCAGTGTGTGTCAGGTAGTATGCTGTATACAGGAATGATATAGTCCCTGGCCAAATAGCTTGCAGTTTGCATTGAATGCACAAGACAAGAGTGACAGGAAAGTTAAGGACTGACAAAAGAAAGTGGGAATGGATAGGAGAGATTCCAATAGCAGTGGGGGTGGAGGCAAAGTGAGGCTAGGCAGTAGAATCATAGGATCATAGAGTTGGAAGGGATCTCCAGGGTCATCTAGTCCAACCCCCTGCACAATGCAGGAAATTTACAAATACCTCCCTCTCTACACCCACAGTGATCGCTGTTCCATGCCCAGAAGATAACTAAAAACCTCCAGGACTGTATCCTGACCCCAAAGTGGTGATCAGCATTTCCCTGGGCAAGTAAGAAAGGGCCACAAGAACTCAGCATTGAGGCAACCTGTCCTGCCCTCTCTCTCATGATCTGCCTAAGTTCACAGAATCCGCACAACAGACACCCTGTGAGGTAGGTGGGGCTGAGAGAGCTCTTTCGAGAACTGCCCTTGAGAGAACAGCTCTGAGAGAACGTGTGACTGACCCAAGGTCACCCAGCAGCTGCATGTGGAGGAGTGGGGAATCAAACCCGGTTCTCCCAGATTAGAGTCTGTTGCTCCTACCCATGACACCAAAGTGGCTAGAGGTTGGCAACTCCATATGGTACACTCAACCGTGACTCATTCCCTTTTAACTCCTATATAGTTTTTCATCTAGCACCTGAGCTCTACCATGGCTGCTCCTGTCTAGCTACTGAGTAATGGAAACTCATGCATCTTTCAATGTTGTGGGTGGTCATAACTCACGCCAGGCCAGACACAGACAAATTGGGGGGGGGGTGTCTTTCTGTGTCACATTTAAACTCTGGAAAGTAGCTCGCTTGCTCCAGTTTATCCTTTAGAAGGCCTGTTGTAAATCATCCGACATCTCTAAGTAACAGTCCAGGCCTGCCTTCTTCAAACGCCTGCCCTCCCGCGACAACTAATTCAAATAAATTGAAAGGCCGTAAAGAAATCCTTGAAATACACACTACCTTTCTCTCCTCCAAAAACTCTCAGCAGGGGAACAGAAAAAAAGAGACTTACCGAAATGGATGTTATAAATAGCTGCTTAGGAATTTGACTTCTATTTACATACTTTCACATTGAGTGAACTTTATAATATACCCAACCGTGTTTTGTTTAGTGTCGAGGGACAAGATTTTGGCACAATTGGAGCCAGAATAAATGCAATCTGTTGAGGTGGCTGCTATTTGTTTCCTCTCCAAAGAGCGCCTGGGGCGATTCGAGAGCGTATTTCGCACACACCTCCCCATCAAAAACTTATTTCGATTGAAAACCCCCTTTTGATTTTCACCTCTCCCAGACGCCGGAGCAACTTCAAGAAACCTTATGGATCGGCAGGAAGTTTTGAAAAGGAGCACCTGATCTGCATATGGAAACAAACATATGAAGGATCAGTGAAAAAAACCCTGATTGGTATTCATAGAAGAGCTCCCATGGCAATGCGGCATTGTGCAGGATTAGCAGTCCATCTCAGCAATATTTGCATGCAATATTTCCCCCCCATTTGTTTGTTTGTTTTAGGGGGAGGGGGAGACGACTCACACGAGCTTGTGTTCCTGCCCACAGGGGAGTGAAGAAGTAACTTGGACGTAGGGGTGCCAGCCTCCAGGTGGGACCTGGGGATCCTCTGGAATTACAGCTCATCTCCAGACTACAGGGAACAGATCCCCTAGAGATAATGGATGCTTTGGCACTGGTATTTCTGGCCACTGTGTGATACAGAGTGTTGGACTGGATGGGCCTTTGGCCTGATCCAACATTGGCATCTCTTATGTTCTTATGTTCTTATGTTCTAGATCTGGTGGGCTCTGTGGCATTGTAGAAGAAGAAGAAGAGATTGGATTTATACCCCGCCCTTCACTACCCAAGGGAGTCTCAGAGCAGCTTACAAACTCCTTTCCCTCCCCCTTCCCACGACAGACACCCTGTAAGCAGGCCCGTAGCCAGGATTTTGTAATTAGGGGGACCTTTAAATAAGTCAGGGGGCACGGATGTCACAAAATAAAAAATAAAAACAAAATTTAAAAAACTCACTTTTGCGGCATTTGCACTCTGCTTGCCTACATGGGGAAGCAAGACACGCTTGGGGAAGGGGCGGTGGTGGGGAGTCCTCCAGGTGGCCCGGAGAGCCAGGGGGCCTGGGGGCTGGATGGAAGTTGGGGGGCCTTGGCAGGAAGTCAGGAGGCCAGGCCCCGAAATGCCCCACTGTAGCTACAGGCCTGCCTGGGAGGTAGGTGGGGCTGAGAGAGCTCTGACAGAAACTGCTCTTTTTCAAGAGCAGCTCTGACAGAACTATGGCTTGCCCAAGGTCGTCCAGCCAGGTCCAAGTGGAGGAGTGGGGAATCAAACCCGGTTCTCCCAGATTAGAGTCCGCGCACTTAACCACTACACCAAACTGTCTCAGTTGTACCCCACTGAGGTCCCTGTCCTCCCCAGGCTCCACCCCCAAAGCTCCAGGACTTTCCCAACCTGGATCTGACAACCCTATGATCCCTTTCCAGTGGGGGATGCCCAGCTCAACGCCTTGTCCTCCACTCCTGGTTCACTCTTTCTTTCTGGGTAAAATTATCTTGCCCTCATAGACTATGAATGAGGGTTGCCAACCTCCAAGTGGTGGCTGGAGATCTTCTGCTATCATGACAAAGATCAGTTCACCTGTAGGAAATGGCCACTTCGGAAGGTGGGCATTATAACATTGTACCCCATTGCAGTCCTTCCCCTCCCCAAAGCCCAGCTTTCTCAGGCTCCACCCACAAAATCTCCAGGTATTTCTCAACCCAGAGCTGTCAACCCTCGTCGCCAACCCCCTTCCGGGGACCCTGCCCCCTACCGCTGCTCAGTTGGCTGGTAGAGGCATAAGGCCAATCTTTGATGCCAGCTCCAGAACTAGGTAACTTTTCTTTATACACTCTAAGTGTTTTGTTCATTCTCGTAGATAGGTCGGGAGGGGTAAATAAATAGTATACACTTGTGCACAATATTATCCATTGTTACTGAATGTCAGACAGGATATTTTCCCCCTTTAATCTACAATTACCGAGTCTGACCTTCAAGAAAAGTATACCCCTAAATGAATAAACAGGAGGGCTGCAAGCGTTAATCCGATGAAGTAGTCTCTAGATTTTTTAAAAAAGCATGTCCCATAATAAATCCGTTTGTCTTGAAGGTGCCACAAGAGTCTTTGTTATTTAAACTTTACTCTTTAATCAATTCAAGTTTGGCAAGGGCCAATTTTAATCAGCGTGAGCCGATTTTAACTGGAGGGGGTGTGGACAGAAAGGGCCATTGTATATTTTTAAAGTCTCTTTGGAGAGTTTCTGCATGGATGGAGACAAAAACGATGAAAAATGGCCTTTTCCCTCACGCATGGCGCGATTGCTCACCCTTCATTTAGTACTTCAAATACTGAACTTTTGGAGATATGCAAATTTATTTAAATCCAGCCAATTAACTGATTAATCACTTTGAAAGCAGATGACTCTTCAGCTATAAATTCTTCATTGCACTGTAATCCTAATGCGTACGTTATGTTCCACAGCCAGGCAGAAAAGTTTCTGTTAGGGACTTCAGATATCTTTCTAGACCAGGGGTCCCTGACCTTTTTTGTTCCTGCAGGCACATTTGGAATTCTGACACAGCATGGTGGGCGCTGCCCCAGAATGCCTGCCACAAAATGGCTGCCAAAGGAGGTGGAGGCTGCCATAAAATGGCTGCCACAGCTTACCAGCCAGTCACACAGTGAACATTTTTATGCTGTGTTGGCCTCTGTTGCCAAAGCAACATTTTTTTAAAAAAATTCTGCATAGCCAATAAAATCTCCAGCATCCAATCAGGAGCCTTGGTGGGCAAAAGGCCCATCTGGCCCCACCCACTTTCTAAAAACACTTGGAGGGTGCCGGGAAAGGTGACTGTGGGCGCTGTGGTGCCCACGAGCACCAAGTTGGGGACCCCTGTGTGAAACCATGCTGCGCTTGGCTCGCTTTGGTTGTCATAGTTGTTGAAGGAGGGAATTCCTAAGGGGAGGGGGGTGGAGTGAATGAGTGTGAGATTGAGACCTTTTGCTTCTTGGAGACATAACTTTACAAGTCAACTTCCTTTCCCTCCTTTCTGTTTCCCAGGGGAAGGTGTCCTTGAGAGACTCTCTGTACCAACTTGGACTGCGGATAACCAAGATATGTATCTTTCACTTGGTTGGGGTGGCAACGTTAGGCGTGGTGTGAATGCGACGTGTGCTTGGGGGACAGAAGGGGCTTGTCTTTGAATTATCTATATTAAGCTTGTACCTGCCGAAAGTCTTTAGTTCTAACACAGTGACTTACTGGATCTTGCACACACTTCGATAAACGTATCACTGCCAAGAGAGAGTTGTTGAGTGTAACTGGACTGGGGGGGGGTGTCTGACACCCTGTTCTAGAGACTTCCCTGACCCTAAATATCATCTCTCTCCCTACTCACTTACCCACCCATAATATTGTCCTATTATTTTTCTACCTCTATCTAAAACGCTTCCAGTGGGTGTGCTTGAAAACATCTTTATCAAATTACAGTCACAGGAGACAGAGTTTCCCCCTCTCACTTTTATCTGCTGTCACACCATCCCAGTAATTCTGCATAAAATATGAACCTAAGTGCCATTAAAGGGCATTAAATTCCTGCAGTCATCAGAGAAGGGGAAAATAAATGGTGCCACCAAAAATAATGATTTGCTCACTTCATTTCGGCACCGCAGGTTCTGTTCAGACCTGATTTCTTTCGCAAACCGGCAGGAAACGGGCTGGTAATGACCAAACCGTGATAAATGACCAAACAGTGATAAACTACGAATCCAGTCCCTGGGTCCTTTCTAAGACCCACCGTTTCAACTAATTGCTTTGAAAAACTTTTTCAACTCGCCCAGCAAGACTAAATAAATGCAAATGTCCATATAACTTGCTGCTGTTTTAGATTAATTTCCACTAAGTTCTGCAGTTTTTTTCTCTTTCTTTCCCCCACAGCAGTGTTCAAACAAAGGCATGACGAAACAACCCAGTTTGCAAGGGGAGATATATATATATATACATTAGAAAAAGGCTCATTAGAGTGCAGCCTCATTAATTACCTTTGAAATTAAGTTATATTGGCTATCACAAGCTCAGCTCTTTGGAAATCATCGAGTGTGCATTAAAAAAAAAAAAAGCTTATGAGCTCGGCAGAGAGTTTAAAGATTAGTAAACTAAAAACAAAAAAACAGCACCCCAGATTCTCCGCAAGAAATCAGAGTGATTTATTTATTACATTTTTGTTCTGCTTCTTAGTTTAATAGCTGCCAATAACCCATTAATTAGCAGCAGCACATAAACTATGTTAAAAAAGCTGTTTAAAAGAACCCATCATTAAAATGTCACTGCAGTGTAGAGAAGACGGCACAGAGACACCATCGGTTCCCCCACCGCCAAGAACGACACCATCTTGAACGGAGAACGACACCATCTTGAATGGGTCTGTTTTAACCAGTTTGCTGAATGATTGGAGTGAGGTGGCTATGTAGAGTCGATGTGGTGTAGTGGTTAAGAGCGGCGGACTCTAACCTGGAGAACGGGGTTTGATTCCCCGCTCCTCCTCGACGTGAAGCCTGCTGATTGACCTTGGGCCGGTCACAGTTCTCTCAGAAATCTCTCAGCCCTATGTATGTATGTATGCATTTATTAAATTTATACCCCGCCCTCCCAGTCATGGCTTATAGCAGAATAAAAATAGCAATAAATAATGTAATGATCATAAAACCACATAACAATTATGACATTAAATGGTGCTGACAAATAATAATGAAGATACCATTAAACAGATAACAATTTAACATTACGTTTGGGACGACGCTCAAACTTCAGTGCCTTCCTAGTGGTCGATCCCAATCTAATATTGTGCGGCTGGCTCAGGCTGCTTTGAAGATTGCAGGGGGCAGGGTGTTCCCCCCGGAGCAACTCCTAGTTGAACGCCTGGTGGAACAGCTCCCTGATCTCCTCCCGAAGTTCACTCAGGAGCTCGTACCTAGCAAGGTGCTTGTTGTGAGAAGAGTATGGCCAGGGCTCTTTTTGTAGAAAAAGCCCAGCAGAACTCATTAGCATAGTAGACCACACCCAACAGCAGGAACTCATTAGCATATTAGGCTACACCCCTGACAGCACAGCTCATTAGCCCATTAGGCCACACCCCCATGTTACCAAAAGTTTGGTCATCCAGCCACACCCACCTTTTGCTTCTTATTCTGTTTACCTTGTTTGTTGTCAAAACCCAGGGCTTTTTGCATGTTAGGCCACACACCCCTAATTTTAGCCAATCCTAATGAGTTTCTGCTGTTGGGTGTGGCCTATTATGCTAATGAGTTCCTGCTGGGCATGGCCAACCCGGAAGCCAGCCGGAACTCCTTTCCTGTGCGTTCCTGCCCCAAAATAGCCCTGAGTATGGGAAAGCAATTGTATGCTGCTCTGAGACTACTTAGGGAAGAGAAAAGCAAGATATAAAAACCTACTCTTCTTCCAGTTGCCCTTTGGGTCCAGGGAGCTGGTCACATGGTTCTGTGAATCCTGGCCAATGCTTTTGTGAAGGGCAGCATCCTGATCAGGGGTCATTACATAGAAAAAGAGCTGCAGGAGCTCATTAGCATATTTAATAGGCTATTAGCATAATAGCTCATTAGCATATGCCACACCCTCTGACTTCACCAGAAGTGATGACAGAAGGGGAAGCAAAAAAGGGGGGAGCATCTTCAAAAGCCCATTCCCCAGCGGCGGGTGAACCAGGAAGGGCTGGGGAGAGTGGAGAGACATTTAAATGCCTCCTGGTGCCCAAGTTGGCGAGCCAAGGAAGGCTCCTAGAGCCCACCCCCGCCCTCTCCTGGCTCACCTGCCTGGTGGGCGAGCCAGGGCCAGGGAGAGAGTGGGAGAGAGTGGGCAAGCCGAGGAAGGCTCACCTAGAGGTAGGCTTACCAAGGTCCGGCGGGGAAATTGTATTTCCTGGCAGGATCCTTGCCGTGGGGACGGCTGCACGTGCTGCACCCACCGTCGCCAGGATGTGATGCTCCGCGTCACTCTGGCAACCCCGTCACATCCTGGCGATGGCGGGTGCAGCGCGTGCAGCCGTCCCCGTGGCAGGGATCCTGCCAGGAAATACAATTCCCCCGCCGGACCTTGGTAAGCCTACCTAGAGGGGGCCCCGCCCTCTCCACAGACTGTTGAAACTCTGGGGTCGCGCTGCAGCAGCGGTGCAATGTTTCCATTATATTCGATGGGGCCATAGAATATAATGGAAGCATCGCACCGCCAGTGTGGCGCGACTCTAGAAAAAAAGAGCGCGGGGGTGGGGCTGCCGGGGCGGGCTGCCGGAGTGGTGCTCTGGCACGCTCTGGCCCCAAACGACCCCTGATCCTGATACTCTGACATCACAAGAACCACCCGTGTTGGCTTAGAAGAACTGGACTCCAGGCTTCGTTTCTTCACTGAGTACAAGGCCGAAGGAAGCCCCGAGGTCAAGCTCACACACGTGTTCTGCATGTGGTGCCAAGAAAGGAACTGCAATGTGTGAAACAGCCACTCCGGATCCAGTGGCACGGAATTATCCTGAACACAGGGTGGAAGGTGTTCCCTCTAAGCTGGGTTAGAGTGAGCTAGCTGACAGTTTTTTTTAGCCTCCGGCTCACACATTTTTGTCTTTGCTCAGGAAGGAGGGCTCCAGAGCAAACTAATTGATGCAGGAGCCAGATCCCTCACTCATAACTTTCATGCCAGTCGCTCACAAAGGAGAATTTTTGCTCACAAGACTCTACAGCTTAGAGGGAGCATTGGTGGGACCTGTTGCTTCCGTGGAGGGAGTTCACACAAGTGATCTCCTTTGGCTTCCCCTTCACAAGAGTGAAGGAAGAGGTCCCCACCTCCTTCCAGCAACCCCCTATGCCCAGTCCTGGAGGAGGTCTCTTGATTAACAGCTTTTTAGGGGGGTTCCCCTCTGCTAGGGGAAGAGTTAGGTGCTAAAGACCTTGGTCTTGCTCCATTAATAAAAGGATTGGACCCAACCCATTATGATTTCCAATGGAAAGTGTTCACATGCCTGGTTCTTCTTCGCCGAAGGCCAAAGCTGAAATGCCTCCCCAATGCCACCTGTCACCTAAAGACTGAAGGGCATTCTGCACAGCATGCAGACCTGAGGCCTCAAGGTCATGATGTAGCGGAGACCCATGGCTCAGTGGTAGAGCATCTGCTTGGCATGCAGAAGGTGCCAGGTTCAATCACCAGCATCTCTGGTTTAAAAGGTCAGGGAGTAGGGGATGTGAAAGATCTCAGCTGGAAACCTTATAGAGCTGCTGCCTGTGGAAGTAGACAATACTGACCTCGATGGACTGACTGTTTAAATAAGTATAAGGCAGTTTCATGTGTGTACATGAGGGGGGCACAGCTCAGTGGTAGATCATCTGCTTGGCATGCAGAAGGTCCCAGGTTCAATCCCAGGCGTCTACAGTTTAAAAGGATCAGGGAGCAGGGCATGTGAATGACCTTTACCAGAAATCCTGGATAACCTCTGCCAATATGAGTAGACAACACTGACTTTTATAGACCAAAGGTCTCCTTCAGTATAAGGCAGCTTCTTGTCTTCATGTGTGTCCTTTTCTAAAACCTCCATTCTGGAGAACTTTGACACTTGTACACTTTTTTGCGGCATTTGTGCTAGTCTTCAGAAAAGGTATTATACCTTTTTTTAAAAAAGAAAATTCTTTGGACTGACACAGCTACCTAGAACCTCAATCTCAGTTTGGTTGTATGATTGATCAATTATATGTAATCAGGTAGTATGAACATCCTCACTGTTATTGTTAGCATGCATATAGTGCTTTTGAAGGCATTCGGATACATGGCTTTATTGTGAGTTGTGTGTTATTGTGGACCGCCAAAAAAGACAAATAAGGGGGTTCTTCATCAAATCAAGCATAAACTCTCCCTTGAAGCTCAAATGACCAAAATGAGGCTTTCGTACATTGGACATATTAGGTGGAGGAGAAGGAGGAGGCAGAGGAGAAGAAGAAGAAGAAGAAGAAGAAGAAGAAGAAGAAGAAGAAGAAGAAGAAGAAGAAGAAGAAGAAGAAGAAGATTGGTCTTTATACCCTGTTTTTCACTACCTGAAGGAGACTCAGAGCAGCTTACAATC
>NW_015161421.1:119190-147071 GCF_001447785.1 Gekko japonicus
GTTCTTAACCACTACACTAAACCACTACACCAAACCACTACATCAAACTGGCTCTAGTCCAGAGCAGTGTTTCCTCTAAGCTGAGTTAGTGTGAGCTAGCTCATGGTTTTTTAGCCTCTGGCTCACACATTTTTGTTTTAGCTCAGGAAGGAGGGCTCCTGAGCAAACTAATTTAGGTAGTAGCTGAATCGCTTGCTCACAACTTTAATGTCAGTAGCTCACAAAGTAAAAGTTTTGCTCACAAGACTGCACAGCTTAGGGGGAACATTGGTCCAGAGTCATTGGAAAAGACAATAAGGCTGGGGAAAGTTGGAAGCAGCAGGAAAAGAGGGAGTCCCAAATGAGATGGATGGACTCAGTCAAGGAAGCCACAAAGGCCCTCAGTCTGCAAGACCGGAGCAAGGCTGGTAACGATAGGACATTTAGTAGAACATTAATTCATAGGGTAGCCATAAGTCAAAAGTGACCTGACGGCACTTTAGGCATACACACATTGCAGACAGGGAGCTGAATTTACCAAGCGAGTTCATAGCAGAGGTGACATTCAAATCGGGGACTTTCTGATTGAAAGCACACTCTCATAGCCAATCTGCTACATCAGCTCCTGGTGAGATGCAGCCCTAAAACATCCCAGACTAGGTCACGGAGGCCACAACTTTATTGTGACCATGATCAGTAACCAGGCAATCTGTCATAAGAGGCAGGGAATAACAAATGACTTGCTCGTTTGATAAGTCTTGTAGAGGTCCCGCTGACCCAGCTCTGCAGCAATAATCAAACAGGTCAGTGCTTTATCATCTCCCTGTTCATACTTATCTGTTTACAGATGGTCGTACATCAAATAGGGGAGCTGCTGAGAGACATCTCCACAGATGAGCATCAGGCAAATGGGTGTGAGGTTAGAAGCTGGGGAATGGATAAGAACATAAGAAGAGCCCTGCTGGATCAGACCATTGGTCCATCTAGTCGAGCATCCTATCTCACACAGTGCCCAACCAGTTCCTCTGGACAACCAACAACAGGGCATAGAGGCCTAGGCCTTCATAAGGACATAATAACAGACCTGCTGGATCAGACCAGTGGTCCATCTAGTCCAGCATCCTATCTCACACAATGGCCAACCAGTTCCTCTGGACAACCAACAACAGGGCATAGAGGCCGAGGCCTTCATAAGAACACAAGAAGAGCCCTGCTGGATCAGACCATTGGTCCATCTAGTCGAGCATCCTATCTCACACAGTGGCCAACCAGTTCCTCTGGACAACCAACAACAGGGCATAGAGGCCTAGGCCTTCATAAGGACATAATAACAGACCTGCTGGATCAGACCAGTGGTCCATCTAGTCCAGCATCCTATCTCACACAATGGCCAACCAGTTCCTCTGGACAACCAACAACAGGGCATAGAGGCCGAGGCCTTCATAAGAACACAAGAAGAGCCCTGCTGGATCAGACCAGCGATCCATCTAGTCTAGCATCCTGTCTTACACAGTGGCCAACCAGTTCCTCCAGAGATTCAACAACAGGGGATAGAAGCCAAGGCCTTCCCCTGCTGTTGTCTCCTGGCACTGGGACTCTGAGATTTACTGCCTCTGAATGTGGAGGTTCCCTTTAGACACTATGGCTAGTAGAAGAAGCAAAAGAAATGGATGGAGAAAGGGAAGGAACAAATTGTCTGGTGCATATCCAATGAAACTGTACTTGCTGCAAGGAGTCTTAGATTTTTAGAGCTGGTTCACATCATATGTTGGCCTACAGTTCGGACATGACTATCATACCTACTAGGAGGCTACCAACCACAGATAGATACTCCCAATATGGGTGGTCACCGTGTTGTGTGAAGGGCACTGCATGTATTGACCATGCATGGAAGGCATACAAAGTGACCCCTGGGATTTTCTGGGGTTTGCATTCACACGTTCAAAGGCTGAACCTGCATGGTAAATATGCACATTGCCCCCGTTCAAACAACATGGTGACTGCATTTTGGAAGGATCATAGGCAGCACATTCTTCTGATACACATGGCTGGTAGGCTACTGGTTCACCTGTAAAAGGCTACATCGAGCAGTAAGAACACGAGTGCTTTGCTGAAGACAATGCAGTAGATCATAGAAGCACAGAGTTGGGCCATACAGGCCACCTAGTCCAACCCCCTGCTCAATGCAGGATCAGCCTAGAGCATCCCTGACAAGTGTTTGTCCAGCTGCTGCAGCTCACCACCTCCCGAGGTGGCTGATTCCACTATTGCACTACTCTGACTGTCAAAAGGTTTTTCCTAATATCTTCCCGCCCTTAATTTAAACCCATGATTGGGAGTCCTCTCCTCTGCTGCCAACAGGAACAGCTCCCTGCCCTCCTCTAAGGGACAGCCCTTCAACGACTTCAAGAGAGCTGTAATGTCCCCTCTCAGCCTCATCTTCTCCAGACTTAACATTCCCAAGTCCCTCAGCCTTTCCGCATAAGGGCTTAGTCTCCAGCCCACCCCTCCCCCCAATCATCCTCGTCGCTCTCCTCTGCACCGGCTCCATTCTGTCCACATCCCTTTTGAAGTGAGGCCTCCAGAACCACACACAATACTCCGGGTGTGGCCTAACCAATGCAGTGCACAGCAGGACTATGACATCTTGCAATTTGGATGTTAGGCCTCTGTCGATACACCCCAACGATGGTATTGTTTCGATCTTCTGAACAGCACTCATACCCAAATGCTCTTCTCCCTGACAAGTGGGAGTGCTATGATTCTTGGGGGGGAATCAACACAAAAACTTTCCCAGTGAAAACAAACATCTGGAGCCCCCGATAGATAAATTTTACAATTGTCCACTACTAGGGCAGATATCAGGAGCTGCGGTGGCTCAAGTGGTTAAGACGCTGAACTGCAGGCTGTGGAAGGTCGGTAGTTCAGCAGTTCGAGACCGGGGTGCCGCATGACGGAGTGAGCTCCCATCTCTAGTTCCAGCTCCTGCCACCCTAGCCGTTCGAAAGCAAGAAATTGCAAGTAGATAAATAGGTACCACTTCAGTGGGAAGGTAACAATGTTCCGTGCACCTTGGTGTTTAGTCATGCCAGCCACATGACCACGGAAACGTCTTCGGACAGCGCTGACTCTTCGGCTTTGAAACGGAGATGAGCACCGCAACCCTAGAGTTGGACTCGACTGGCTTTCGAGCAAGGGAACCTTTACCTTTTTTAGGGCAGATATCAGCTCTGGTGGGAGCGTTTCCATTGGGGACAATGACATAGGTAGGATGGGTAAAACTACCAGAAGGTTGGACCAGAACCAACAGTTGAAATTAAATTTTAAAAGTTTTCGGCTAAACATTAGGAAGAACTGCCTGGCATTTGGATCAGTTCTCCAGTGGAACAGGCTTCCTCGACAGGTGGTGGGCTCTCCTTCTTTAGAGGTTTTTAAGCAGAAGCTAAATGGGCACCTGTAGCAATGAATATTCTATGACTTTTTCTTTTTCTTCTTTGTTTTTCTCTGGCTGCCCCACCCAGTCATTTGAATGTATATTGTTAGATGCTGACCCAGCCTAGGGAACTGAGGGGAGAGACTAAAATCCTTCTTAAGCCCCCCCCTTTTAAATGGCACACAAGAGGATGATGGTAGTTCAAAAACAACAAACTGTTTTATTTAACTTTGTAGGTAAATGGTCAGGTTGGAATCAGGTGTAGGACTTATGAGGTGAACAGACAATAGGAATGAGGTAACTTTGTATACAAATAAAACGCCAGCTAATTTATCACATACACGTTTTTCTGTTATTCAGACAGGTCTTTCTTCAAAACTTGAGGAGAAAGATTTCTTGGCAGTCTCTGCTTAAATACACAAGCACAAGCTTCTTTGTCTTACAGACATTTAAGTTTGGTGAAGGCAGGAACATTCAAACAAATTCTAATTTCCTTCCTTATCCACAGGCTAGGGATCACCCCCTTTCCTTAGGAGAGGATGCAGAAAGTGTCATGTAACTGCAAAGAGTTACTCCATTAAGATTCATCAACAGAAGGAAGGGGTCACACCCAGCCTGGATTGCGCATTCAACCTTTTTCATGACTTCTGCAACTGCTTTGCATTTACTGACCCCACGAAGATTACGCCCCCTTTCCTTAGGAGAGGATGCAGAACGTGTCATGTAACTGCAAAGAGTGTACTCCATTAAGATTCATCAACAGAAGAAAGGGGTCACACCCAGCCTGGATTGCGCATTCAACCTTTTTCATGACTTCTGCAACTGCTTTGCATTTACACGGCACTTTCTGCATCCTCTCCTCCCTCCCCTTACCACCTATATATCTCTGGCCATTTTCTTCATACCCTCCATGCATCTGATGAATAGAGCTGTGTTTCTCGAAAGCTTATGCTACAATAACGTTTGTTAGTCTTAAAGGTGCTACTGACCTTTTTACTGTTTTGGAAAATAACTCATATTAGCTAAGCCCACTTGGAACTGAGCTGAGGAGTTAACCATCATGAGTTGAAAGGAGTTCGGGAAGCAAGGTCCTTGCCTGAGCCCCTGGAGAACTATATTCAGTTATGGGCAATGCTCCCTCTAGGTTGTGGAGTCTTGTGAGCAAAAATTCTACTTTGTGATCTACTGGTCTTAAAGCTGTGAGTGAGCAATTTGGCTACTGCATAAATGAGTTTGCTCTGGAGCCATCCCTTCCTGAGCTAAGACAAAAAATGTGTGAGCCAGAGGCTAAAAAACTGTGAGTTAGCTCACACTAACTCAGCTTAGAGGGAACATGATGTAAGGCTGTTGGTGTTCTTATCACAGAAAGGACTTTGTGCACTGTAATTGCTCTATAGTGCCTGAATACTATTGCTCCATCGTCAGCATGTTTGAGGTAAATAGACTTGGTCCTAGCAATTACAATACCAAAGGAATAATTTTATTAAGCAAATGGAAAAGCACAACAGAAGCCAGTGCTTCATGGTCTGGGACCAATGAGATAAAAGGTCTTCACGACCTGGAAAAGAACGCGTAGAGATAGTCTATTGCAATATGACTATTATGTTCCATCACAATCGAGCTGGAACCTACCTGGACTGGAAACACACTATGCAACCTTTCCTTCCAAACTGGTCTGTTTAAGCCCTCACATTGTGGGAAGGTCCAGGAGGAGTGCCACTAGGGTTGCCAACTTCCGGGTAGTGGCTGGAGATCTCCTGGAATTACAACTGATCTCCAGGCAACAGAGATCAGAGCATCTGGAGAAAATGGCTGCTTGGGAAGGTGGGCTCTATGGCATTTTACCCTACTGAAGTCCCTCCCCTACCCAAACCCCATCCTCCTCAGGCTCCACCCCTCAAATCTCCAGGGATTTCCCAACCTGGAGCTGGCAACCCTAAGGGTCTCCCGTATGAGACCTGCAAGCTTGTGTGTGCCGTGAACACCACCAGGCCACAATCCTTCCTCCTGGTCTTTACTGATGTCCCCTTCCCGGAAGGTTCCATTAGCATGAGGGTGATTAAAGTGTGACATCACTTTTGGGTCTCCCTGGAAGTGATTAAAGTGTGAGATGACTTCTGGGTCTTTCCAGAAGTGATGTCACATTGTTGGCCAATGGCCATTCTTTCATTTTATTGGTCTTCGACTGCCATTCAGAATGGCAGCAGGAAATGCCAGGCAACCCTAGAAATCCGTGAACAATGCCCAACTGAGCTCCGAAGGGATCGAGGAGTGATTGGGTTTCTTGACACTGTGCAGCAGTTTACAGAACAAAAGGGAATGGTTAGTTCCAGCGACAAGGCAGGTTAAAGAAGCCTTTTGCGAAGCGACAATAGTCGAATGTTGTCTGCTCCACCTAATCACTGCTATTCAGATTAGCCATCTGATGAACGCAAGATGTAAATCCACAACATGCTCTCGTTTTTGTTACTTCTCCTTTGGAAACAGGTCTCTCTTTGTGGTGTGGCAACAGATGGTTATTTGTCTCTGCCAGAGAGACTGTTTATCCACGTGCACGCCGTTTCGGCCTTTGACTCAAAGGCTACCTTTGATGCCTCGTTCCCAGCCAATGCTCTTTCCCCCCCCTCCTGCAGTCTCATTGTCTTCTGCCTCTCTCTGAGGCTTATTCCAAACAGAATCCTTTGCATTCCAGACAAGCCTCTTGTCATTCATTGCAATCCAAGAAGGGGGAATGCATACAAACATCTGCGAGAGCCCCTCCGCCCGCTCACTCGCGCCCGCCGTGCTAGTTCTCTAAAGAGCTCCATAAAACAAAAACAAAAAAAAGCAGATTGAATATGACTCTCAAACTTATCCTATTAGGTCTGCCGTGCCAGACAGTGATACATTCTCATGTTCGGTTCTCGTGCGCTCATAAATTGTGGCAAATCAGGCTGAGAAATGTTTCTAGCACAAGGCCATATGCTCCATCTTGCCGCCTCTGTAGAACTGACAGTCAGCCAGTATTTTATAAGTACAAGCGGATACAAGGGGGAGGGGGGAGGTCCTGCCAGTGATTGGTATTGGAGACTAAACAGCCAATAAAACCCCAGTTCTGTCAATCTCCGATAAAATTAGAGAAGCTGTTTGCCCGATATTGGTGGGGAAAATCCCACCGGTGTTTCTCTGTCCCTGCCAGTGGACAATTGTGCAGCAGGGAGGGGAATGTATGGGGAAAGATGTTGGCTAGACTTGAAGAATGTTCCCAAACTCCAGGGGTCATTTCCTGCAGGAGCGCACAGGAGCGGAGCTCTGGCAGTAAAGAGCTAGGGGGGCGGGCACATGCAACAAGCCCCACCCCCTGCTCCCAGCAGCCCCGGGCCACAAGGAGGAAGAAGCAGCCAGGTAAGTAGCAGAGCCGCCCCCCCCCGTCCAAAATAGTCCAGTGGCACCTTTAAGACCAAGTTTTATTCAGGTACAAGCTCTCCCTCTTCTGTGAGGACAGATCTGCCCGTGTCCCCCCCCCAATAGCTAGCAATCCAAAACAGTCCAGTGGAGCCTGAGCGGTGGGTGTTGCCTTCTGACACACTTCCCGTGATTTCAGGGGGTGTGGCCTATGCAAATAAGTTATGCTGATATGTTATGCTAATGAGTTCCTGCACCTCTTTTTCTACGAAATGACCCCTGCCAAACTCCATAGAGATCAGGTGAAATTAGGGCTGCCGGTATGAGGCCGGCAACTGTTGGCAGACTTACCAGTGTTCCCGTGGGGTGGCACCACCAGAAGTGACATCAGTGGGTTACTGGGGACGCTCTAGCATTTAGCCAAAATTCTACAGTTTAACCAGAGAGTTTTGACTGAATGCTAGAGCATCACTGCTGCCATTGCTCTCTTATTTCCCCTCTAATTTTTCTTCTGCCACCAAAAAGAGCAGTGGCAGAAAGGGCCTGATTGGGACACATTCCCCAACTGAGTCAGAACTTGGCAACCCGAGGTGAAATTCTAGAGTGTCGTTGATATCACTACCAGGTTTCAGCCAGAAGTGACATCAGGGCATTGTAAACATCCCTTTGCCCAGGACCCACTCCCCAAACTTTCCCAGGATTTCCAGTGACGCACCCAATGTGATCCTTATGGGCACCATGGCCTTCATCAGTCTGTTTCTGGTGCCCATTTTGCTTCTTCCAACAAAGAGAAGCCAGGCTTTCTTCTACTTCACTGGAGCTGGAGATGTATCAGAAGAGCTCAGGAGGCATCATCTTTGGGTCTTCAAGGGTCAAAAATCTGGACAAAGCTGCCTTCATCACAGGAGGGCACTTGGCTTGAAGCCTTCTAACAGTTTGGGGAACTTCCCTACATCTTGTGATTGGACTCAGTCCCCATGGCAGCCATTTCATGTGAGATGTGGTACCTCTTCTCAGATTTCCAGAAGTGCCTGAAGGTTCAACATGCTTTGAAGCATGGCGAGCAGATGGACTCCCTTTCCTGAACCCAGAGGTAGTCTGAGTATTGTTGCGATCCCAAGTAGCTGCAATGACACCATCTAGAAAGTGGTATCCCAATATCTCTTATGATTTTTTTGGTTCTTTCTTTTGCTGTCAAGTTGCAGCCAACTTACGGCAACCCCATAGGGTTTTCAAGGCAAGAGACATTCAGAGGTGGTTTGCCATTGCCTATCTCTACATAGTAGCCCTGGACTTCCTTGGTGGTCTCCCATCCAAAATACTCGCCTGGACTGACCCTGCTTCCTGATGATATTGCACTAGCCTGGGCTATCCAGTTCAGGGCATTTTATGGTAACAGGGTGCAGTTATGAGTTTGCTTCCCCTCCCCCATATACTCTGAAACTGCAGTAGATTCTAGTGTAAACCACTGGGATCCAGGATACTCCGTTCATCACATTTTTACCCTTCTCTTTATCTAAGGAGCTCACAGTAGTGTGCATGATTTCCCCCTCCTTCAATTTATCCTCACAACAACTCTGGTGTAAGATAGGTTGAGTCAAAATTACTGGCCAAGGTCACCCAAGGCTTTCCCCACATTCTGATTTTCCTTGCTTTTCTGTTGTTGCTGCTTTGGATCCCCCCCCCAGTTCTCCATGTGTTCTTTTCCCTCTAGTGTAGGGCTGCCAAATGCCCCCAGGGGGCGGAAATCCCCCCACCCCAGAGGCCCATTCCCAGACGCCGGGGAATCGGGCCCCGGGGGGAACCCCGCCCCAGCGTGCACGTCACAGGGAAGTGATATGGTAACAGGGTGCAATTATGAGTTTGCTACCCCTCCCCCATATACTCTGTGAAGCTGCAGTAGATTCTAGTGTAAACCTCTGGGATCCAGGATACTCTGTTCATCACATTTTTACCCTTCTCTTTATCTAAGGAGCTCACAGTAGTGTGCATGGTTCTCCCCTCCTTCAATTTATCCTCACAACAACTCTGGTGTAAGATAGGTTGAGTCAAAATTACTGGCCAAGGTCACCCAAGGCTTTCCCCACATTCTGGTTTTCCTTGCTTTTCTGTTGTTGTTGCTTTGGATCCCCCCCTCCCAGTTCTCCATGTGTTTTTCTCCCTCTAGTGGTCGATTTGATATTGCATTGCTTCATGTCAGAGATAAAAACCTGCAGTTAAAATCTGCAGGGAGATATGCTGGACATAAAGCGGTGTAATATCAAATCGACCACTAGAGGGAGTTAAACACTTGGAAACCCGCCTCCGAAGCCGTACGAAAACACAAGTGAGGAAAAGGACAATGTGGAAAAGCCTCCAGTGAGCCTTCACGGTAGAGTGGGGATTCGAACCCAGTTTTTCCTAAGCGTAGTCCAATACGCTAACCACTACCCTACACTGTCTTTTGCATTGGGGTAAGGTTGGTGCTCCTGAAAATATTGCGATTTGAGTTACATAGGTATGACCTTGAGGTCTCCAAGTTCCTAAGAGAAGTAGAAGAATCAAGGGGAAATTTCATATTTACTCAAAAGGAAGGTGAATGTCAGACTCTCCCCTTACAATGTTATGCACCAGGAATCTATCATCATCATCATCTGCTGTCTGTCTGTCTGTCTGTCTGTCTGTCTGTCTGTCTGTCTGTCTGTCTGTCTGTCTGTCTGTCTGTCTGTCTGTCTGTCTGTCTGTCTGTCTGTCTGTCTGTCTGTCTGTCTGTCTGTCTGTTTTCATATTTACTCAAAAGAATGTCAGACTCCCCCCTTAAAATGTTATACACCAGGAATCTATCATCATCATCATCTACTGTCTGTCTGTCTGTCTGTCTGTCTATCCATCCATCCATCCAGGGGTCATTTCGTAGAAAAAGAGGTGCAGGAGATCATTAGCATAACTCATTAGCATTTGCAAATGCCACACCCCCTGACATCACCGGAAGTGTGTCAGAAGGCAACACCCACCGCTCAGGCTCCACTGGCCTGTTTTGGATCATTAGCATTTGCAAATGCCACACCCCCTGACATCACCGGAAGTGTGTCAGAAGGCAACACCCACCGCTCAGGCTCCACTGGACTGTTTTGGATTGCTAGCTATTGGGAGGGGGGAATGTGCAGATCTGTCCTTGCAGAGGAGGGAGAGCTGGTACCTGAATAAAACTTGGTCTTAAAGGTGCCACTGGACTGTTTTGGACTGGGGGGGCGGGGGAAGCTCTGCAACTTACCTGGCTGCTTCTTGTTCTGACTGAGGGCTTCTGGGAGCAGGGGGTGGGGCTTGATGCATGTGCCCACCCCTTGGGCTCTTTACTGCTGGAGCTCCACTCCTGTGCGCTCCTGCAGGAGATGACCCTTGTATCTATCTATCTATCTATCTATCTATCTATCTATCTATCTATCTATCTATCTATCTATCTATCTATCTATCTCTGGACATAACTAACTTTGATGCAAATGTAAGACAATCCCCCTCTTTTGTTGAAGCATACCAGGAAACAAACCCTAGTCTTGCATTGGAATAAATACTGTGCTTTCTTTGTGTGATTCAACAGGCTGAACAATGTCTTGCAAAAACAATAAAAAGACATTACTCTTGCCAAATATTGCAGACATTCATATTCTGTACTATGGGCACTATCCAGCAATACATGGACAGATCCAGCAACATATGGACACATGAAACTCCCTTATACCGAATCAGACCATCTACCCATCAACGTCAATATTGCCTACTCAGACTGGCAGCAACTCTCCAGGGTCTCAAGTAGAGGTCTTTCCCATCACCTCCTACCTGATCCTTTAAACTGGACATACTGGGGATTGAACCTGGAGCCTTCTGCATGCCAAGCAGTGAAGCACTTTCCATCACATTGCAATGGGAGAAGTTTAAGCAGGGGTTTGACTCTGTACCAAAAGGACATGAAACAGCTTCATTTTGTCAAGTTCAGCTCTCATTTCACTGTGTTTTTTAAAAAAATCCAAACAACAACAAGGCCAGCAAATAAGATTAGAAGATTAACGGCCGCTCTTTTAAAGACACTCTTAACTTTTGTTTTCTCCCCAATATCTTCTGGGTTAAAGTTTAATTAACTAGTTTTCAGAGATTTGGAGATTCGTAGCCTTGAACTTGCTTGCTGCACTCCCTGTTGTTTACTGTGGCACGAGAAAGCGGAATCCATTATTGGTCGGCGGTAATTTAAAAACAAACACTCCGGCTCCAGTGGCCTAAAGGTCTTAGAAATCAAATTTAAAGATTAATCTAATTTCAATGTCGACTTTCCACCAGACTCCAGGTTGAAAAGAGCAAACGTTGGTGCGTGTGTGTTTGCAAAATGGGATGAGGTGGAGGGAGAGGGGAAACCAGCCAAGGGGTGCTTTGTCCTTCACGAAATACAATGGAAAAGTGTTCCGGAAGTGGAGGGGAGACCACAAAAGAGGGAACTGTCCTTTTCATTACTTTGGAAAGCATTTTAGGGTTGCCAACGCTGTTTTGGGAAATTCTTGGAAATATGGGGGTGGAACCAGGGGAGGGACCTCAGAAGGATATTATGCTGTGGCACAATGGGCCTGCTCTGACCTGAAGGCCCTCTTCCACCCTGCCCTCCAAGGTTTTCCCAACACCTGGAGGAGCTTTATTCTCTCTCCGGTAACCCACTGCCACCACCTGACCTTTGTAGGAATTGCCCGCTGGGAGCGTCAAGACTCCCAGCTTCCCTTCCAAGTTCTGAGGCCTGGCCTCTGTGTCTCCTGCTGCCCAGAGCCTGGTCACCATGGGGACAGTTTACTGCCTTGTGCACCCCTGGAGGAATAGCCACTTGCCAACTGACTGGATTCCCCCTGCTGCTCATTTTAAAATAGCGTGTCCCAGACGGTGAAGGTCTATGTGGTACAGAGAACCACCACCAGTATCCAAAGTTATAAAGTATTTATTAAAGAGAAAATGTTCACAGGCATACTTTTAGCACAGCACCAGACTGAGCAAGGGATTCAGAAGAAACGGGTAAAACGCAATTCCTCTGTATCTCTCTCTATACATGCTGTATCAGATGTTAAAAATATAGGACAGGCTCCTTAGCTTAGGAAGTTACAGATCTCTACAGAGTTGGCATTGCCTTACTGCCTCCTTCAGCTCTTCAGGCCGACACATGGCTAATGGCCACCTCCTCCAGACCTGACTTAAGAGTTCTGTTTCTCCACCCACTGACCAGGTCAAAAAAGAAACTTCTCCTGAAGCCTCCAGAATTTTCCATCCTGGAGCCTCTCTAGTATTTAATTTCTCCAAATCTCTATTCCCTGGTTGAAGGGGATAGACCTATTAGCATTTCTATGAAGGTGGGCTGGGCTAAGTCTGGAAAACAATTGAACTGACTTCCCCACTTCCTGCCTGTTCTTTGCCCAGAGGAGGGGGGGGGGGAAGACTTTTAAAACTCAGAGGGAAGGTTTTGCTCATTTCAAACCTCCAAAGAAAAAATGCATTTCTTCACACATGTCAAAGAGTCCACCCTCCAAAGCAACCATTTGCTCTAGGGGAGCTGATCTCTGCAGTGCGGAGGTCAGTTGTAATTCCAGGAGGTAGAATCATAGAATCATAGAGTTGGAAGGGGCCATACAGACCATCTAGTCCAACCCCCTGCCCAATGCAGGACCAGATCTCCAAGTCCCACCTGGAGGTTGTCAACCCTAGCAGGAGGCCTGGCATTCCTAGCACTGCTTAAGCTCTGTGAGTCATGGCCCTGCCTTTTCTTAGTTTGCTGATCTCTGCAGTGCGGAGGTCAGTTGTAATTCCAGGAGATAGAATCATAGAGTTGGAAGGGGCCATACAGACCATCTAGTCCAACCCCCTGCCCAATGCAGGACCGGATCTCCAAGTCCCACCTGGAGGTTGTCAGCCTTAGCAGGAGGCCTGGCATCCCTAGCACTGCTTAAGCTCCGTGAGTCATGGCCCTGCCTTTTCTTAGTTTAAACTATACAGAGCCATGTACATTAGTGGCACTTGGGGTTGCCAGTCCTGTCCTAGTGACCGGTGGGGGCTTCAGCACTGGGACATCACTTCCAGTGGGAATCTGGAACTGCCATCTGGGCACTGAGATGACTCTCTAGGATCCCTGGAAGCTCTATGGTTTTACCATAGAGTTTGGGTGGAATCCTATAGAGTGTAGGTGTGATGAAATGGCATCACTTCCAGATTTGTGCCATTATGATATTGCAGACTGGAGCGATGCTTATTCCTCCCCGCCCCCCATTTTGCCTTCCGCTGCCCTATCGGGGTAAAGGCTGCTGGACAGGAGGTCTCCAGCCTGAGTCGGAGACCTGGCAGCGGCTTCCCTAGGGGCACTCCACAAATAATGGCAGCAGCAGGAAGAACAATTAATGAAAAAAAGGAGCTGGTGAGAAGCACAGTCAACAGTCCCCAGGGACTTTTCTGTCTCTCTCTCTCTCTAAAAAAAAGAAGAAAGCCTAAATATGCCATTTTCTCTTCCAGCTGTAATTACCTCTTTATCCAGCACCTACAAGCATTCTTGGCTGAGCATAGGATATATTGTCCTCGGCTCGGCGTATCGTTTACTTGACTCGTTATATGCAAAAGGCAAGCAGCCACTTTAGGTGCTTAGCTAATCAGGGATTTCTATCTTTTACTTTTTGACATTTAGATCAACCTGCAAATTAGCGGGCTCGATTAATGAAGGAATTTCAAATGAACGCCGCAGTGATTAGGCATTTAAAGGAGGAATACTAATTCCTCGCGAATTGGGTTGGAGGCCTCGGAGCACCTTTTAAAATAGGCCAATTTATGGGAAAGGCTTCTGAGTGGGGCCAATTTGCATCTGTGTGGGGTTTTTTTTTAAATCACACATTTTTTCCGCAAGGTTGTTATCACGCACCTGCCGGGGAGGGTTGCCAACTTTTGCTCCAGCTTCTGTCCTATGCTTTTATCATTCGCTTAATGCAAGGTCATTAAAAAGCCAGAAGTCTTCTCTCCTTTCCATATCAAGAAGAAGAAGGAGGAGGAGGAGGAGGAGGAGGAGGGGGAGGGGGAGACTGGATTTATACCCCACCCTTCACTCAGAGTCTTTTTCAAGGACAGCTCTTGTCAGAACTATGGCTTGCCCAAGGTCATCCAGCAGCTGCAAGTGGAGGAGTGGGGAATCAAACCCGCTTCTCCCAGATTAGAGCCAGAAGTCTTCTCTCCTTTCCATATCAAGAAGGAGGAGGAGGAGGAGGAGGAGACTGGATTTATACCCCACCCTTCACTCAGAGTCTTTTTCAAGGACAGCTCTTGTCAGAACTATGGCTTGCCCAAGGTCATCCAGCAGCTGCATGTGGAGGAGTGGGGAATCAAACCCAGTTCTCCCAGATTAGAGTCCGCGCACCTGACCACTACACCAAATCACTACACCAAACTTCACTTGCTGGACCTCCAACCTCCAGATGGGGCCTGGAGTCCTCCTGGAATTACAACTGATCTCCAGGCTAAACAGACTAGTATTCCTGGACAGTACTTTAGAGGGTGGACTCTATGGCATCAGGTCCCTGCTGAGCGCCCTTCTCTCCCTAAGCTCCACATTCCCCATGTACCACTCTCAAATCTCCAGGAATTTCCCAAGCTGGAATTGGCAACCCTATCTGAGGCCTGTATATCAAGCTGCTATGGAGCAAGTCAAGCTTTTTTGTGGTTTAAAATTTATATTAAACATAAAATTTTAATGCATTTACAAGAAACACTTCTGTACCATTTGCATACACAAAAGAAATACTAAAGGTAAGGCACAGCACTCACTGGAGAAGACTCTGATGCTGGGAAAGATTGAAGGTCAAAGAAGATGGGGACGGCAAAGGATGAGATGGTTAGACAGTGTCATAGATGCAACGAACATGAAGTTGAGCCAACTTCAGAGGACGGCGGAAAACAGGAGGGCCTGGCGGATCTGGTCCATGGGGTCGCGAAGAGTCGGACTCGACTGTGCGACTGAACAACAACAGCTGACTAGAGTAATTCCATGACAGTAAGCCCATCTCCATTCCATGTAGAAAGCACATTTTGGCTAGCAAAGATTCTAGATGTGGGCAATCAAAATATTCAGTTCTTAACTGTGGCCCAAGTCATGCTGATTTTATTTGGGGCCCATGGCTGGTATTGTCAGAATTATTCATTTAACCCTCTCCCCTTTTTAACATGTAGAATGTCTGTGACATCACAGCAGCCCAGCCAATTGCCAGGGACAACAGCCAGCCTAATTTGAATCTCGGTATAATATAGGACCCAGTTTCTAAGAAGAGAATCCCTGTGGAATTACTGAAACCATTTCGTGCCAGACATGATGTCAGGTTATAGGCAATGCTCTCTTTGGCAGATGCGCCCCCATGTTTGTTTGCTTGGCTCCTCAAGCAAGGAGTCCATCTGTCTTGGTCTCTTCTCTTTTTCCTCTTGGCTGGCATGTCATTCCGATGCTATGTTTTCAACTCTTACCATCTGTAACGACACAGCTGTTCAAAATATTCCGTGTTTTCATTACTCTAGACCATGTGGTTAAACAAGACGGCAAGTTCCAGTGTGTTCCACCTCAGCTATGGAAGATGCATGTAAGCACTTGATAGCCTATTCATGTATTACATTCGTAATACATCTTTGCCTCTCTTTTTTGCCTTTGAGTCAAAACTGACTTATGGCAACCCTGTGGGATTTCAAGGCAAGAGACGTTCGGAGGTGGTTTGGCAATGCCTTTCTCTGAATTGCCATCCTGGAATTCCTTGGGGGTCTCCCATTCAGATACTAACCAGGCACAGCTCTGCTTAGCTTCCGAGATCTGACAAGATCAGGCTACCCTGGGTCAGGGCCCACCTTTGCTAGTGTATTTAGAATCAGTGTTCCCTCTAAGCTGAGTTAGTGTGAGCTAGCTCACAGTTTTTTAGCCTCTGGCTCACACATTTTGTCTTAGCTCAGGAAGGGATGGCTCCGGAGCAAACTAATTTACGCAGTAGCCAAATCGCTTGTTCACAACTTTAATGCCAGTAGCTCACAAAATAGAATTTTTGCTCACAAGACTCCACAGCTTAGAGGGAACATTGTTTATAATCATTGCTCTTGTACATTAATCACTTGTACATTAATTCTAGCTGACTCCATACAGTCCCACAAAGGTAGCTATAAAACAGGAGACAACTCAGCCGAGTGGCAACGGAAAGACTGACAGATGTATTCTAGCATGAATTTTCCTGATTCAGAGCTCACTTCATCAAATGCACAGGAGTGTAAACCTATTGGGATGGTTTATACATGCAACAGAAATTGTAGAGGAAGGCACGTTTCAAAGTGAGGCAGGTTTTTATATATTTTAACCTATGTGAATGCAGGCCTTTGGAAGGGAAGTCAGCATGGTGTCGCCTGATCTTGTCAGATTTCAGAAGCTAAGCAGGGTTGGTACTTCCAATGCTCCCTCTGAGCTGTGGAGTCTTGTGAGCAAAAATTCTACTTTGTGAGCTACTCAGGTTAAAGTTGTGAGCGAGCCATTGGGCTACTGCACAAATTAGTTTGCTCTGGAGCCCTCCTTCCTGCGCTGAGACAAAAATGCATGAGCCGGAGGCTGAAAAACTGTGAGCTAGCACACACTAACTCAGCTTAGAGGGAACACTAAATACGACCAAGGAAAACTCTGCAGAGGAAGGCAGTGGCCAACCAGCTCTGCTTCTCACTTGCCTTGAAAGCCCCTTGCTGGGGTCAACATAAGTCAACTGTGATGTGACCGCACTTTACAAACTGGAATACAGATATTTCTGCCCCCTATCCTCAAATAATATACAGCTCCTTTAACCCCTTTTAATCTGTCATGTTTTTATCCTGCCTAGGGTTGCCAAGTGTATCTTCGCCGGGAGCGGGGGGCTCCTGGCCGGTGTCCTGTGCGTGCGTGCGCGAAGTGCGCACGCGCCGCACGCACATTTCCAGGAAGTGACGTGGACACGCCAGGCATGGAGTTTTCCCTTGTATGGCCGTGGCCCCGCCCCCAGCGTGCCCGGCGTGCCCACATCACTTCCTGGTGACGCGCACGCAGGGGTGGGGTTCCCCTGGGGCCCGATTCCGCGGCGTCAGAAATCGGGCCTCCAAAGCTCCCACTTGGCAGCCCTAATCCTGCCCTTCCTCAAATTTCAGAAAAGTAAGAATGAGTCTCCCCTCCCCTCCCCATCTCCTCCACAACAACCCTGCAAGACTGGTAAGGCAGAGAGTATCTGAAGACCAGTATCTGATGAGGGAGCTTTGACTCCTGAAAGGTGATACCCCAGAAACCTTGTTGGTCTCTAAGGTGCTGCTGGTCTTGAATCTAGTTGTTCCGACTGGTCCAAAGTCACCCAGTGAGCTTTGTGGAAGAGTAGACATTTGAACTCAGGTTGCACCAATCCTGCTTCAACACTGTAACCACTATACCACACAGTCTGTCTTGGACACGTATGTTTCCCCCCAAAAAACTTTGTTCCTACTTCCCTCACCATTAGGGTTTCCAGGTCTTACCTGGCTGCCGGCAGGGGGTCCTTCTTCTTTTGCAGGAGATCTTCACTGCATGCGCTTCCTGGAAGTGATGTCATCATGCAGGGCATGTTGTGGGCGGTGCCTCTATCGTTCGAGGAAAAACCATAGAGTTTTGCCTTGAATGATAGAGCGTCCTTCTGCAACATACCCTACGCGATGACGTCACCTCCGGGTAACGTCATTGTGCCGGGCCCGTTGGCCCAAACACGGCACTTTAGGGGCGGGGTTTCCCCCCACTGGCCAGATCTGGGCCAGCAGATTGGGGGCCCTAAAAGTGGGCAACCCCCTGCTCTGCCCAGGGGAATGGCAAGCCTACTCACAATAGCTTTAGAGATTGCAAGCGTTCCTTTTCACTCCCACTTTTTCAGGGAGTCAGAATTGTGGGTCTTCTCTGTGGACTGGAATATCAGGAATTCTTTCTTCTACCTGTATCCTGATGGTGCTGGAAATAATGTGTGGTGTGCATCTGACACATCTTCTATTTTCACACTGTATCCTTGCCTCCCGTCATCTTTACATGCTGTCATTTGAGTAATCACAACTTGCAGCAGTTCATATTACTTTGAAAAAATTGCTTGCTCGGAAACGTTACATGTTCGGCAGGTTATTTGGCAATTTCGCTTCCGTACGTGAAAGTCCAATTAAAATTGGACAACTATCCATAAGAGTTGTAAAAAGGACACAAGACAGCTAAAGGTGGTTTTAAAAGAGAGATATCAAGAGGGTTTTACACTCCGGAAGTAAATTAATCTTCTGAATTACTTACTGGAGTCCTAATCACATAGGGTTGCCAAGTCGAATCTTCTTACCGGCGGGGGACTGTCGCCGGGATCCGGGAGCTCTCCTCGGATGTGCGTGCACGCCGCCAGCACATCCTGGAAGTGACGCGCGACGTCGATCACGTTGGGGGCGTGGCCCCGATCATCGGAGGGAAAACCATAGAGTTTTCCCTCCGACGATCGGGGCCACGCCCCCAACGTGATTGACGTGGTTGTGTCATCTCTGGTGACGCAGCCACGCTGCGCTTCGAGGGCCGGAGTCCCCCCGGGGCCCGATTTTGTGGCGGCGGAAATCAGGCCTCCAAAGCGGGGGTTTACCCGCCACCTGCCACCCGTCCCCACTTGGCAGCCCTATAATCACACCTTCGTGAAAATATGTCGGAATGAGATGGGATTTATCTGGAAGAGTCTTTCAGGCTGCAGTGAAAGTCTTTTTGCAACGCTCTAGCAAAGTTAATTATTGTATGTTCTTTTAAACCATAAAACAAAGACACAGTTCCAGCCCTCCTGTTGATGCTCTCCACCACTGTTATTGGGAGGGTTGTCGTCTCTGAGCATGGAGGTTCCATTTAGTCCTCATGGCCAATAGCCGCTGAGGAACCTATTCTCATCAGTGAGTTCGTCTGATCCCTTTTACAGCCACCTAAGCTACTGCCTATCACAATATCACGTAGTGGTGAATTCTACTAGGTAACTACTATACCGGTGGGGAAAAAAGAGTACTTAGTTTTGTCTGTCCTGGCAAGATCATCCGATTTGTGGGGTTCTCACATATTAGGGGAGGGGCTGTGGCTTAGTGGTAGAATGTCTGCACGGCATGCAGAAGGTCCCAGGTTCAATCCTGGGCATATCCAGGTAAAAATATCAGATGATGTGAAAGACCTGGACCTGAAGAGCTGCTGCCAGTCTGAGTAGACAAAGCTGAGCTTGAGGAACCAATGGTCTGATTTAGTATAAGGCGGGCTCATGTGTTCATATGTCCAACTCCTGGGATGATGATAATGAGGATGATGATGATCTGTTGTAGATTTTCCAGGTTGTATGGCCGTGGTCTTGGCATTGTAGGACCTGACGTTTCGCCAGTAGCTGTGACTGGCATCCTCAGAGGTATAACACAGAAAGATGGAGTACTCTCTGTGTCAAGGTGAGAAGAAAAATGGTAGGCAGGTAATTTACATCTACTCAGGAAGGTGGGGTAGGGCTGAGTCATCATCTTGTATATGTGTGACGTGAACATGCTAATGGAGGAGCTTTCCTGAGGAGGTTCTTTTGTATATGGATCGAGGAGGTTTCCTGCTTCCTGAGGATGCCAGTCACAGCTACTGGCGAAACATCAGGTCCTACAATGCCAAGACCATGGCCATACAGCCTGGAAAATCTACAACAGTTAATGAACTCCGGCTGTGAAAGCCTGCGACGGCGACAACAACAACAAATTATTGTTGTTGTTGTTGTTGTTGTTATCATCATCATAATCATCGTTGTTGTTGTTGTTATTGTTGTTGTTATTTCTGAATCACCCCATCCATGAGTACACAGGGCCCTGGGAGAGTTACCACAGATTAAAACATACAAAAATACAAATTAAAATCAACAAATCAATTAGCCCTAATTTCACCCTCTCCAGATGGTGTCTATAATTTAATCTAAAACCTCCTCTGGACTGTTCCATCTCACGGGCGTGTTAAGGAGGAGGCCAAAGCGAGCAAGGTGGAAGAAAAGAGGAGGGGGGCAGCTATGATGGAAAACCGCTGCTGTCCTCAACCAAAAGCCTGGCAGAGCATCTCTGCCTTACAGGCTGTGCGGAATTTGCATTAAGTCCCGAAGGGCCCTGATGGTATTTGGCAGAGAATTCCACCAGGGCAGAGCCAGGGCCGAGAAAGCCCTGGTTCTGGTCGAGGACAGCCAGAAATCTTTGGGGCCAGCCAGATATCTTTGTGGACATATCTGAAAAGGACGACAATTGCATATAAAAATCTATATAAAATGCATACACAGTGCAAAGGATTCTCCAAAACAGAGAGCAGAAAAGCAAAGCGAACTGTGGACAAATCTAAAAAGGTAAAGGTTCCCTTGCTCGAAAGCCAGTCGAATCCGACTCTAGGGTTGCGGTACTCATCTCCGTTTCAAAGCCGAAGAGCCAGCGCTGTCCGAAGACATTTCCATGGTCATGTGGCCGGCATGACTAAACGCCAAGGCACACGGAACGCTGTTACCTTCCCACCGAAGCGGTACCTATTTATCTACTTGCAATTTCTTGCTTTCGAACTGCTAGGTTGGCAGGAGCTGGAACTAGAGACATGAGCTCACTCCGTCACGCGGCACACTCGGGTCTCGAACTGCTGAACTACCGACCTTCCACCCCCTGCAGTTCAGCGTCTTAACCACTTGAGCCACCGCAGCTCCTCTAATCTAAATCTAAAAAGAGGCACCCCTAATTACAACAGGACTGCAGAATTAGGGTTCCCAGATCCTGAACATGGAAGATGCCAAAAGCTTTTACTTAAACTTTGTCCTCCCTTCCTAGCCGGTAGGTTTTATGCTGTCATGGAGATGTCAGATGCTTTCCTGATCTTGAGCAGTGGATTGTGTGCTTTTCTTCGTGGGAATAAGAGCCTGGGCAAGTGTCATCGAGCCCTGCAAAATTAACAGGTTTGGAACTGAAGCGCTGTCCTCTCAGCGTCTCAAAACGTTAGCTGTAGCTTGCCCCTGATGGTTTCCCTTCTGTAATCTGCCTGCCGTCGTCTGTGGATATGAATTATGCCAGCACCGCCAAGGCAACCTGACAAAATGCTAGAATCATTTAAATCCCCTTATTTGTGTCAGCGGTGTCGCCCTGGAACAGTGTGTCTCTTTACACTTGAGCACGCTGGCTGTCACACTCGATGGGAAGTCAGCAGGCCTGTCCTCTGAAGCATCAGAGAGAAGATTTCAGCTGTGCTCGATAAGGATCCCAAGTATTATCGTAGGGAATGGGCAGTCTGTTAAGGCCCCGGGCTGTTTACGTCTGTATAAATTGACAGCGTTGGCGGACGAAAAACGTGGACACCTAAATTCATGTGGCAGATGCCATGGAGCTCACATGTAGATCACGGTTGGTCAGGAGCTGATCTTCCCCTGATTGAACAGCAAGTAATTCCATCCTCCACGTTCAGAGGCAGTCCAGCTCTGAATCCCAGCACCGGGAGGCAATGTCAGGGGAAGGCCTTGGCCTTTGTGTTCTGTTGTTGGACCTCCAGAAAGACTGGTTGGCCACCATATGAGTCAGGATGCTGGACGAGACAGACTACTGGTCTGATCCAGCAGGGCTCTTTTTCTTCTTCTTTTTTTATAATTTAAAACCAA
Organism: Gekko japonicus; assembly: GCF_001447785.1. Taxonomy (NCBI): domain Eukaryota; kingdom Metazoa; phylum Chordata; class Lepidosauria; order Squamata; family Gekkonidae; genus Gekko; species Gekko japonicus. Next base: position 140,656 of record NW_015161421.1, read on the forward strand.
TTTATACCAGTACAATAAATAAATTTACAAATGTAAAGTTTCAGTTAAAGCATCTTTAAAACACATCATACTATATAGCTTTATTGCACAATATCTATGAAAATAATCTTTAAATTAGAAACCAATGTTCTGAATATAGAAGAGATTCTAAGTTCAAGACAATAAGAATCTTTGAAAGTAACACTTTCACAGGATATCAAGCTTAAGAGGAGATTCTTTTGGCCCAGTTTACAAAATACTTGAAAAGTACTACTTAAATACTCTAATACACAGTTGCATCATTGTACCTTAAATACAAAGCCAAATAAATCTGACTGATTTTATATAAAGCGCTAAGGCATTTCTATGTCACCATTTTTACTAACTTTTGTACCATTTCCTTCTAGCAAGGGTCATCTATTTGTAGGATAGACGCTCCCATAGGCATCTGTAAAAATGGATAAATGGGCTCTTCTTATGGTCTTAAACTGTTATCCACCACAGCTCGGCTTGGTTCTGGCTGGTTCTGGAAATCAGGTCCTCCAGAGAGCCAGTCTCATGCCACTGTTTGCCAGATCATTGCCAGATCAGCTGGTGTCAGTTTGGTGTAGTGGTTAAGTGGACGGACTCTAATCTGGGAGAACCAGGTTTGATTCCCCTCTCTTCCACATGCAGCTGGTGGTGTGACCTTGGGTCAGTCACAGTTCTGTCAGAGCTGTCCTTTAAAGAGCAGTTCTTAAAAGAGCTCTCTCAGCCCCACCTACCTCACAGGGTCTGTTGTGGGGAAGGGAAGGGAAAGGAGTTTGTAAGCTGCTCTAAGACTCCAAGTGAAAGGTGGGGTATAAATCCAATCTCTTCTTCTTCTTCTACCAAAGAGGGGCACCATATGCCCAATCCCCCCCCATATGTGATGCAGTCTAGATTGTGGGTTGGATCCCATCGCTCCATTCCATTTCCCTGATACAAAATGCTCAGAACAGATTCATGGTATCCAACCTATTGACTTGCCCTCTGTGCTACGTGAAGATCTTTGGGTTATTAGACCAGAGCTCAGCTATCGTGGCCCTTTCTTACATGCCTAGAGTAATGCCAATTGCCACTCTGGGGTCAGGAAGGTCTTTTCCTCCAGGCCAGATTGGATCCTCGAGGTCTTTTGCCTTCCTCTGGGCACAGAGCACGGCTCAATGGGGTGGTTGGGAATTCCCTGCATTGTGCAAGGGGGTTGACTAAATGACCCTTGAGGTCCCTTCCAGCTTTATGTTTCTGTGTCTACGAAGTTCTAGAGGAGCGCTGCAGGGAAGGGATCAATCAGTCCCACCAGCCTTCCTGCCAATGTCCAGCAGCTCGACGGTTACCTGCGGACTGTAGTGTCCCCTGGGCCACTGCTGTTGTCCTTCCAGAGGAACTTCGAGGAAGAGTCTTTTTGGGCTCGCAAAAGCAGTGACTGGAAGTGTCTTGGTAAAGATGTCGAGCGCACGCATGCACACGGAAATACAAGGGAGCCGCTAAAATATTTAGGGAACCAGCTGACGGAAAGTCATAATGTGCAATGACATTTACGTAAGACGGGACGTTTGGGAGAACACTGTTTATGCCATACACACCCGTTCAGCAACATGCCCTGCGGCGATTCAACCTACCCTCCAGTCTCTCTGATGGCATGCGCTACTTTCCCCCGAAATGGAATATATGCATATTAGACAATCTGCAATCATTGCTGCCTCTTGTGATTATCCCTTTCCTCCGGTTTCGGTCGTGCTGGGGAATTAGTCAAGAAGAAGCACTGAGATATAGGAGAGATCGCTTTGTTTCTACCGGGCAACAGACCTGATAAAGTGGAAAGATTGCCAAAAACAATTGAGCATCACAAGAATGGTTGTTTAATGAGTCTGAAGAGCAGATTGTCTAGCTCCGTCTGACTCTGAACAAGCCTCTGTAGTGGAGACACTTGGATCTACCTGTAGGGTCTTTCCCTCTAAGTTTTTCCTGTTCTGATCTGGTACGTAGCTGCCAGCTGCTAGGTAGAAGGTACTGGAAATACAATTCAAAAGCACTTTGGTCAAGTATGGTCAGCCTGAAGGCTGTTTCCACAGGCATTTAAGAAGAGAAGAAGAAGAGATTGGATTTATACCCCGCCCTTCTCTTAGAGTCTCAGAGCGGCTTACATTCCCCTTTCCCTTCCCCTCCCCACAACAGACACCCTGTGAGGTGGGTGGGGCTGAGAGGGCAAGGCCCATAGCCGGGGTTTCATAATTCAGGGGGGCTTTAAATAAGCTGGGGGGCACTGACGTCTAGGGTTGCCAAACCCACCGGTTTGCCAGGGGTCCCCCATTTTGGCCAAACCCACCGGTTTGCCAGGGGTCCCCCGCCCCCAACACCCACATCCACCCCTCTCCCTTCTCTCTTGAGAGAGAGGGGTGGATGCCTTTAAGTGCGTGTTTCCTCCCAAGCCAAATGCCAGCTTCATGCACTTAAAAGGGAAACACGGCTCTTTGCTCTTAAAGGGGAAACACCGGCTCCTGCACTTAAAAGGGAAACACCGGCTCCTTTAAGTACAGGGAACTGGCGCTTCTGGAGATCTGGTGTGCGTGTGGGGGGGGAGCGGACGTCCCCAACGTGATGTCATCACATCGGGGATGCCCCGCCCCCTCCATGAATGCCCCCAAAGTCCCCCGCTGGGGGTGGAAGATGGACTTGGCAACCCTACGTGACGTCACAAAATAAAAAATAAAAATAAAATTTTAAAAAACTCACTTTTGTGGCATTTGCACTCTGCCTGCCTACCGAGTCAGCCTGAGCACCCGCTTGCAACCCTGAACCCAGCAACCTGGCGGCATCGATTCCCTGGGGTGCATACCTCCTCCTCTGCCAGTGCTTGGAGTTCCACTGAGGTGCCCCAGCCTGGATCAGGCTGCAAGCCTGCCCCGGCCCCACTGGCCTCTGTGTGCAGTCGAAAGTTCCTGTGCCTCATCGGGCATGGCAGGGGAGTGCTGGTTGAGGACCACTGGCCCCACCTCACCTGCCGGCTGGCCTGGCTACCTCATGCCACTCTGTCATGAGTTCGGAATGGAGCCAGTGGGACTGCGGTGGGGAGTCCTCCGGGCGGCACAGAGAGTCAGGGGGCCTGGATGAAAGTTGTGGGGCCTTGGTAGGAAGTCAGGGGGCTGGGCCCTGAAATGCCCCAGTGTAGCTATGGGCCTGGAGAGAGCTCTTTTTATACACACACACACTCACACACTCTCACACACACAAACACTCACACACACACACACACACACATATATTATTGTTTTTTCCAAAAAACAACAACAGTAACAGTAAAATTTTTAACAACAATTGCAGAATCCACCAACAAAGAATAGTAAACCTTTAAAATTCGTAGAAGCACTATAACGTTGAAGGAACAAACGCCGGCTCCTTTAAGTACAGGGAATAAAAATAAATAAATAAATAAACATGTTGAAAATACAAGACAGCCCTGTTATGCCAGGGTCGTAGCAGTCACAGTACCCAACTATGGCATATAAAAGCTCTTTTGAGGACTGCCGTTGAGAGAACAGCTCTGAATTAACTTGTGACTGACCCAAGGTCACGCCAGCAGCCGCGTGTGGAAGCGTGGGGACTCAAACCGGGTTCTCCCAGATTAGAGTCTGCGCTCCTAACCACTACACCAAACTGGCATTTTTTTACATCATTTCTCTATCATTTCAGAGGGCGGCCATGTTGGCCTGTGGAAGAACAGTTAGATTTGAGTCCAGTAGCACCTTAGAGACCAAAAAGAGTTTCAATGTATACGCTCATACCCCGAAACAATTGTTTGTCTCGAAGGTGCCATTGGACTCAAATCTCACTGTTTATCATCTGACAGAGGGGGCTTTGACTTTCAAAAGCTTATACCCTGAAACTCCTGTTGGTCTCTAAGGAGCTACTGGACTCAAATACACCCATTTTCCTATACACTCTTTTGTGCGAGTGATGACTGGCAGCAGTGGAATATGTGAACTGACTTCTTGCACAAGCATTTCGTTTGACGTGGTGTGAAGACAGACGAGTGTCCTGTTGGCGATGGCAGAAGCCCTTTGCGGTTGCTGTGTTTGACCACACACGTGGAGAGAGGGCACTACAAAAGATCATTTTTGATAGGAGAGGAGAATGGTTGGCCCAGGGATCCTGGAGGTTTTTTGCCTTCCTCTGGGCCTAGAGGTGGGGTCACTGGGGGAGTGTGTGGGGGGGAGGTAGTTGTGGATTTCTTGCAGTGCACTGGGGGTTGGAGTAGATGACCCTTGGGATCTCTTCCAGCTCTAAGTTTCTATGTTTCTAGGATTTAGTTCCCTAGGAGGAGGTGCTGGCATCCACACCTATTGATTTGGCTACCCTCGATGAAATATGGTTCTGTAGGGTTTTTCTTTTTGAAGAAGAATTGAATTTATACCCTGCCCTTCACTCAGAGTCTTAGAGCAGCTTACAATCTCCTTCCCTTCCTCTCCCCACAACAGACACCCTGTGAGGTAGGTGGGGCTGAGAGAGCTCTGAGAGAACTGCTCTTGAGAGAACAGCTCTGAGAAAACCGTGACTGACCCAAGGTCACCCAGCTGGCTGCATGTGGAGGAGTGGGGAATCAAACCCCGTTCTCCAAACTAGAGTCCACCACTCTTAACGACTACACCAAAGTGGCTCTTTTTGGCCCCACTGGTGGACCTCCTGATGGCACCTGGGTTTTGGCCACTCTGTGACACAGAGTGTTGGACTGGCTGGGCCATCAGCCTGATCCAACATGGCTTCTCTTATGTTCTTAAGTTCAGGGTGGAGCTTGGACAGTAGGATGGCAAGGGAAACATGTGGGGGAAATAGCCAGCGTTTCAGTGTTGTGACGTCAATTGTGACACAAACCCTATGGTACCATGGAGTTTCATTGGAATCCTAGAGTGTCACCCAAATACGATGACATCACTTCTGGGTTCCTGTGGGACATGACATTGGACCAATGGTGGTTTGCGCTCCTCTGCTCTCCCAAGCCTCCCAGTGGTGCCAGTGCTTAGATGATAACTAGGGTTGCCAGTCTCCAGGTGGGGCCTGGAGATCTCCTAGAATTACAACTGATCTCCAGATGACAGAGATCAGTTCCCCTGGAGAAAATGGTTACTTTGGAGGTGGACTTTATGGCATTATACCCTGCTGAGGTCCCTCCCCAGTCTCCACTACCCAAATCTCCAGGAATTTCCTGACTTGGAGCTGGCAACCCTAACACTAGTACACATAGGTTTTTTTTAAAAAAGCACTGTACATAACTATATGCAGATTTACGATGTTACCCTCTTTTTCTTGATGACACCTTCTGGGGGGGGGGAACCACATCTTCCTTTCTGATAAATGTAAGTAGGGTGTCCTTAAATTCACTGCCCTTAAATTCACGAAGCATTCCAGCCCACCCTCAACTTGCACCCTGGATCGCCAAATGTCCTCTTGAAAGTGAAAGTGAAGAGGAGATTGGAGGAGGAGGAGGAGATTGGATTTATACCCCGCCCTTCACTACCCAAGGGAGTCTCAGCGTGGCTTACAAACTCACAAAGAGTGAAAGTCCTCTAACAATCGCAGGCCCATTCTGCATCCAGCATCCGCTCCGCTGTTTTACCAAACCCGCGCTGGAACAGAGGCTCCCCCATACATTGCATGCCACTTTCACTTTCTTTGATTGTCCGATTTTATCCAGGTGGCCAGCCGTGTGGGTCTGAAGCAGCAGAACAAATTCAGAGTCCCGTGGGGCACCTTTAAGAGCAACAAAGGTTTATTCAAGGTGTGAACGTTCGTGTGCGAAGCACACTTTTTCGAATACAGTGGATACAGGGCTCTTTTTGTAGAAAAAGCGCTCATTAGCATATTAGGCCTCCATGTTACCAGAAGTGTGTTCATCCAGCCACACCCACCTTTTGCTTCTTATTCTGTTTACCTTGTTTGTTGTCAAATCCCAGGGCTTTTTGCACGTTAGGCCACACACACCCCTGTTAGCATTTGCAGATGATGTGGCATATATATTAGAGAATCCAGTGGAGGCGGCGGAGGTATTGATGGAGAATATTAAAGAATACGGAGAAGTGGCAGGGCTCAAAATAAATCCGGAGAAAACTAAAATCATAGTAAAAAACATGGAGGAGAAACAGAAAAAAGAGCTTCAAGGAGTAACAAGATGCCAGATAGTGAAAAAGACAAGATACCTAGGAATTATAGTTACAAATAAATGCAGTGATTTATACGAAGAAAACTATAAAGTGTTGTTAAAAAATACTAAACAGGACTTGGAGAAGTGGAAAAATTTACAACTGTCCTTGATGGGTAGGATGGCAGCAATAAAAATGAATATATTACCAAGATGGATGTTTTTATTTCAAACTATACCCATATTGCAGAATCAAGCATTATTCAGAGAATTGGACAAATTG
>NW_015161421.1:148568-153740 GCF_001447785.1 Gekko japonicus
TTCATTGCATGTTAGGCTACACACCCCTAATTGTAGCCAATCCTAATGAGTTTCTGCTGTTGGGTGTGGCCTATTATGCTAATGAGTTCCTGCTGGGCATGGCCAACTTGGGAGCCAGCCGGAACTCTGTTCCTGTGCGTTCCTGCCCAAAAATAGCCCTGCAGTGGAATGGGATGTAAGGTTCAAACTTATAGATGGGCTGGATTTTATGGTCGCCTCCACACTGCATGCCAGTTTCACTTCCTTTGATCTCTCGGTTTTATGGTAGCCGTCTGCATAGATTTGTGGCCGTTCAGGGGCGACTCTGCAGTCAGTACAGCATTGGCTCGGGATGTATGAATGTGGTTTTGAGCCGCATCTTTTTCTGCTTCAGTGTGGGTTTGGTAAAACAGCGGAGCGAATGCTAGGTGCAGCACGGGTGGCAGAGGGCTACAGATGGGCTCCCCGCCACCTCTGTTCTGCTCCATCTTGCTTGGCTGAAGTCAGATCTCCCGGGATCTCCCAGCCGCCACCTCCTCCTTTCCCTCTGGATAGATTGACTTATTTCGAATTCCGCCTCCTAGAATTAATTTTGAACGTCTCTGAGATGCTCGTGGAGAGAGAAGGCCAATCTGTTTGGAACTCATTTGTAACTACAGGCAGAGGAACTTTAGAACGACATCCAATTCTTCTGCTTAATCGGTTTCTCTCCCCTCCCGACAAGCCCCCAGAACTTATTAGCAAATCCCTGGAGGAATTGTCTCCTCGGTTGTGACAGAAAGCAAAATCAAACTACTTGCACATTCAGTGATAATGGTTTAGTTACATACCCGATTTTTTTTATATATCTATCTATTTTTTTTTAAATTTTTAGGAAGGGCCATTATCTCTAATGCATGTCGTTCCAAACCGACTGGAATATTCATTTATTTTGATGGTGATAAATGACTTCGAGAAAGTGACAAAGATTGGTGTGTTGCTTTGTTGATTTAGCCGCACTTGGAATGCTCTGAGCTAAGGCAAAGAAGGCGGTGGGGAGGGAGGGAGAAGACTCTGAGTCCTGCCAGCTTTGCTGGGGAAATAAAAATGACACGGGCTGCTGAATGCCGAAATGAACTCAGCTGAACGGATTCCAAAACAGCTCCGACTTTGAGTCCTCTGGAGCCACAGCCGACAAGTAAAATTTGCGAGGCTCGGGGAGGGGGGTGGTGTTTACTCCCTCAGTGCCAATGGGTGTCGCTTGGCATCCTGTGGAATGGAGAGATGTTGGTTCTTGAGACGGGGATGCTGATGCAGAGGAGAGCTATTTGAATACTGTTTTGGATGAGCTGGCAGGGCAACGGGAAGAGAGGCACAGGGCGGGGGAGAGGAGGGCAGGAGGAAACCGAGGGCCCGTTCTGTCAGTGGGCGATTCTGCATCTAGCATTCGCTCCACCCTTTCTCAACTGGGAGGGAAAAGTGCTGCTCAACACCACATTCAAATACCCCAGGCCTATGATGTACTGACTACGAAGTCACCCCTGAATGGCCATAAAACGACCATAAATCTATGCAGAAGCAGGGCTATTTTTGGGCAGGAATGCACAGGAACGGAGTTCTGGCTGGCTCCTGAGTTGGCCCCGCCCCGCAGGAACTCATTAGCATAATAGGCCACACCCAACAGCAGGAACTTATTAGGATTGGCTACATTAGGGGTGTGTGGCCTAACATGCAAAGGGTTCCTGTATATTATGCTAATGAGTTCCTGCTGGGCTTTTTCTACAAAAAAGCCCTGTGCAGAAGGTACCATAAAATCCAATGTTTAAAGGAAGCGAAAGCTGCATGGAATGTGGAGGCTACCATAAAATCCGATGCTCGAAGGATGTGAAAGCAGCATGCAATACAGAGGGGAGTTTCTGTTCCAACGTGGGTTTGCTAAAACAACGGAGGGAAAAGCCAATGCAAAATCAGCCACTGAGTCAAAGGGGATCATTTCAGAGGAGAGGGTGACTTGCAGTTCGAAGGCCTTGATTCCATCTTAGTTCATACAGCAGAGATCCATGGGCTCACCGGGGTAAGAGAGGGGAGAGCTTTGGGAGTCCCTGCTTCTTAGAGTAGCTCCACTCTTCATGCAAAATCACATGATAGACCCCTTTCTGGGCAACATGATCTAGGGTTTCCAACCTCTAGGTGGTGCAGAACGAAGAGAAAGATCATGGGATAGAAGTTTGGAAAGAAGTAAACAACCGTGATGTATTATGCCAAAAGAGTGAGCTCCCCAAGATGGTGCCGAGGCAGCTGCTCTGACGTCTAATGCTATGCAAGTTATCTGCTAATTATGCCAAAAAAAGTGTCCAAAGACCAGACATTTCTTTTTCCAATATTTCAGTTTACTGGAAGAAATTCAAACGCCATCAACACAACAGATCATGCATATTATCTTGTTTCGTGGATAACTTTTTCAAGGTGAGTAGCGCTGAAATACAATATTAATCCATTTGACAAACTCTCTAGTAGTATCTCATAGAGAGTTTGTCAAATGGATTTATTTATTTTTTAAAGATTTTCAGGGTACAAGCTTTCTGGATTCTAAGTTCCCTTCACCAGATTACCTTGCAAAAGCCTGTACCTTGAACATACGTGAACATACGAAGCTGCCCTATACTGAATCAGGCCCCTGGTCCATCAAAGTCAGCATTGTCTACTGAGAGTGGCAGCAGCTCTCCAGGGTCTCAGGCAGAGGTCCTTCACATCATCTATTGCCTGGTCCTTTTAACGGAAGATGCTGGGGATTGAACCTGGGACCTTCTGCATGCCAAGCAGAGGCTCTTCCACTGGGCCATGGCCCTTGAAACGCTTATTGGTCTCTAGGGTGCTACTGAACTCCAAGCTAGCTCTTAAACTGGGAATGAGTCACAACAAAAGCCTCATCTGTGAATCTGCTGATTTACCAATTTCTGACAATGCTGTAAACTCAGATGCTGCGGGAAGGATGAAGGATGAGAATAATTCTCCTTCCAATGATTTCTTTTAAACTATGGCTGCTTTGCCAGCAGTTTCCAATACCCATTCAGTGTTGCCTAATGTACACTATCAATGCCAATTAGTATTTAATTCACTAACAGGACATGGTACACATTGGAGAATGTGTGAATAGCGACTCATACCCCTTTGGACCACAATACCTAAATTAGAACAGAGCATAAGAACATAAAAGAGCCCTGCTGGATCAGACCTGGTTCTCGCAGATTAGAGTCCGCACACTTAACCAGTACACCAGACTGGCTTGACTGCTGCAGATGAGGTTGTTCTGCCATGTTGAAGCCATAATGGAGTGGCTCCGCCCACTCCTCCCAATACTCCCTCCCTTGCACTAGTTGCTCGCAGGCCACATAAGAGCCCTGGACGGGCTGGTTCAGGCCCCCTGGCCTTATGTTTGACACCCTGGTATAGTGCTTAACGTGCTGGACTAGGATTCGAGAAACCCATGTTATAATCTTCACTCATACCATGGAAGCTCATTGGGTGACCTTGGCTCAGTCCCACACTCTCAGCCTGACCTACCTCACAGGGTTGTTGTGAGGCTAAAATGGAGGAGAGGAGAAGGATGTAAGCCGCTTTGGGTCCTCACTGGGAAGAAAGACAGGATATCAATAAAGTAAAACAAAAAATAAATAATGGTTTAAATTGTTTGGGGACTGACTGTGGATACTTATTGGTGAGTGCATGGCATCAGTCAAATGCTCCTCCATGTCCTCTCCTTTGTTAGTTTGCCATAAGAACATAAGAGAAGCCAATGGTAAATCAGGCCAGTGGCCCATCCCGTCCAACACTCTGTCACACAGTAGGCAAAAATACCACTTGCCATCAGGAGGTCCACCAATGGGGCCAGGACACTAGAAGCCCTCCCACTGTTGCCCTCCAAGCACGAAGAACACAGAGCATCACTGCCCCAGACAAAATAACATAAGAGAAGCCATGTTGGATCAGGACAATGGCCCATCCCATCCAACACTCTGTGTCGCACAGTGGACAAAACCCAGGTGCCACCAGGAGGTCACCAGCGGGGCCAGAAAGTCCAGAATCCCTCCCACTGTTGCCCCCCAAGCACCAAGAATATAGAGCATCACTGCCCCAGAAAAAGAGTTTCATCTATATCTTGTGGCTAGTAGCCAGATACCCCAGGGCACTGGAAACCATCTGATGGGCCCCCGGTTTTAACGAAGAAGAAGAGATTGGATTTATACCCCGCCCTTCACTAACCAAAGGTGTCTCAGAGTGGCTTACAAAACTCCTTTCCCTTCCCCTCCCCACAACAGACACCCTGTGAGGTAGGTGGGGCTGAGGGAGCTCTTGACAGAAACTGCTCTTTTTTCAAGAACAGCTCTTATCAGAACTACGGCTTGCCCAAGGTCATCCAGCCAGGTGCAAGTGGAGGAGTGGGGAATCAAACCCGGTTCTCCCAGATTAGAGTCCGCGCACTTAACCACTACACCAAACGAGGCACATGCACGGCCATGCATGTTGACATGCGTCTTTGCAATCCACTGTAACCCCAAATCCATTTCCGCTGCACTCCTATCTACCCAAATTGGCTTGCAGTTAGTCTTCCCTAGTTTGCTTTTCTCTCCTGCGAGACAGATCTCAAGACATTCTTCCTGAGCAAACAGCACCTTCCCTGCAGCGTCTTTCCCTGCCAGCTCCACATGCGGGCAGATTTACCTCTGCGCAGCTGAATCTTTTTATTAGACTATTAAAATCCACTTGTGTCAAGCACTCTCGTATTTAACCTGTTCTGAGAACAGATGGGATTCACCTTTGTCATTTCAAAAGAGGCATTCAAGAGGAGAGTGCTACCTGCTCAAGGAACCTGGCCAAAAGACAGACACAGGACGGGGGACCAGCATGGAAAGTTCTGGAAAAAGGTCTCTCGTCAAAACCATGATTTTCGTTGCCAACACACACGCAAACACCACTGGCCACCCTGCCCCATTAGGCACCCACACCTTACTGCAGATTTTTCAGAGCAGCAACCCTTTTATCCTTGACTTTGGATTCTGTGCCCGTCTTTCCCCTCCGGTGTATTTATTCTGTTCATGTCGCTCCATTTAACTGATGGTGAGCAGATTAATTTCAAAAAGGTTAACTCACTCCAGCTCCAAGGCCAGGTAAGAGGGGGGAGGAGGAGGAGGAGGAGGAGGAGGAGGAGGAGGA
>NW_015161421.1:153817-155100 GCF_001447785.1 Gekko japonicus
GGAGGAGGAGGAGGAGGAGGAGAAGGAGAAGGAGAAGGAGAAGGAGAAGGAGAAGAAGAAGGAGAAGAAGAAGAAGAAGAAGAAGAAGAAGAAGAAGAAGAAGAAGAAGAAGAAGAGAAGTCCTATAGAAGATGAAAACAGAAGTCAAACAAGGGCCAAAGAGGCTCAACCTCTAAGAGCATTCTCTTAACCCTTCCCCTCCCAGATCCTCTTGCATGCAGAGTGCCAGTGTCCAACAGTTTCTGCCCCCACCAGTGCCTTGTCCAATCCCTGGCCTAAGAGGCCAGAGACCTCCATTACCTCTTCCCCTTGCCCAGGGGTCATTTCATAGAAAAAGAGGTGCAGGAGCTTATTAGCATAACTCATTTGCATATGCCACATCCCCTGACATCACCGGAAGTGTGTCAGAAGGCAACACCCACCGCTCAGGCTCCACTGGACTGTTTTGGATTGCTAGCTATTGGGGGGGGGACATGCAGATCTGTCCTCACAGAGGAGGGAGAGCTTGTACCTGAATAAAACTTGGCCTTAAAGGTACCACTGGACTGTTTTGGATTGCTAACTATGGAGGGGGGGAATGTGCAGATCTGCCCTCACAGAGGAGGGAGAACTTGTACCTGAAGGCTGCCCGGGGGGGCCCTCTGCAACTTACCTGGGTGCTTCTTGCTCCTCATGGCCCGACTGAGGGCTGCTGGGAGCAGGGGGCGGGGCTTGCTGCATGTGCCCACCCCCTGAGCTCCTTACTGCCGGAGCTCTGCTCCTGTGCGCTCCTGCAGGAAATGACCCCTGCCCTTGCCTGTACCTGGTCCTTGCCCCACCCTTCTCTGTCTCCTCCTTGCAACCAGACAGGACATTCGGAGGGCTACTGGATCTCTGGGCTCTTCCCACCTTGCAATGAGCCCACCCTCCTCTTACCTTCAGCAAGCTCAGCCTCCTGGCTGGACTTGCCACCGCTGGAGCCTGCCCCTGCCTCCCACCAACCGAGCCCCCACCAGTCCCCTTCTTGCAGCTGGCCTTCTTGGGGGCATCTGCTCTTGGCTGTTTTGATCTCTGCCCCCCACCCGGGGCACCAGGAAGGACATGCCCAGGCAATGCTTCAGCAGCGCAAGTGGGAAAGGCAGCCCCCAGTCTGGAGCTATCTCCAAACCAACGCTCCCTCTATGCTGTGGAGCCTGGTGGGCAAAAATTCTACTTTGTGAGCTACTGGCAGTCAAGTTGTGAGTGAGCGTAAATCAGTTTGCTCTGGAGGCCATCCTTCCTGAGCTAAGACAAAAATGTGATGC
>NW_015161421.1:155266-160785 GCF_001447785.1 Gekko japonicus
ACAGGAAGTGGTGGTGGCTACAAGCATGGACGGCTTCAAAAGGGAATTAGATAAGCATATGGAGCAGAGGTCCATCAGTGGCTATTAGCCACAAGGTATAGATAGGGACTCTGGGGCAAGTGATGCTCTGTCATCTTGGTGCTTGGGGGGGTCAACAGTGGGATGGCTTCTAATGTCCTGGCCCCACTGGTGGACCTCCTGATGGCACTGGTATTTCTGGCCACTGTGTGATACAGAGTGTTGGACTGGATGGGCCTTTGGCCTGATCCAACATTGGCATCTCTTATGTTCTTATGTTCTTAAAAATGTGTGAGTCGGAGGCTAAAAAACTGTGAGCTGGCTCACACTAACTCAGCTTAGAGGGAACACTGCTCCAGACGTAGTCAAAGTCCCACTGTACACTGCATTGGTCAGGTCACACCCGGATTCTTGTGTGCCGTTCTGGAGGCCTCACTTCAAAAAGGATGTGGACAGAATGGAGCGGGTGCAGAGGAGAGCGACGGGGATGGTCGTGGGACCTGTGTCCACTATGCTGCCATGATGTTTATGGGCAAGAGTGCATCTGCTTGACCTGTGTACCAGCTGTTACCGCATTCCTTTGTCTTTGCTTATCTATGACCTTGCTAGCTCGCTGCCTGTGTAGTGTCTGCCCATCTATTACCTTGCTAGCTCGCTGCCGTGTAGTGTCTGCCCATCGATTCCCAGCTTTGGCTGTTAATGGCCTGGGGCCCCATTCTCCCACGCACGGGAGTCAGGCTGATTGGCCTAGGAGTGTGTGTGTGTGTGGGGGGGTGTGCGTACGAATACCCTATATCCCATTATGCTTGTAGGAAAGTAGCCATTCCTAACAGTGCTGATGTTACTGCCTCTATAGCTCTTACATTAAAGTATAACCTTATGTTAAGCTTGTACTCCTTTGTTTGGCTGTGGAACCTGACATTCTGTTAGGAATCTGATCTTCTCTATCTATGCACCTCTCTCCACCCGAGATGAGCTACGAAGAGGAGAAACCTCCAACAATGACTCGGGGGAAACACCGTCTACTCAGACCGAGGTACCAGTGACCACTACACCTCCGGTGACTACCCCGAGGACAGAACCGGGGCCTGGAACTATGCCTAAGACGATCTCGACACACCTTTTCCTGACACACACCCAGACCGCGGCAACCACCCGGGCAGGGGTATCGACCGAGCTTGTTAGGGTGGGGCCACTTTAACCCGGACTTGACGGCGGAGATGTATGTGCTCTCGCAAAGGCCCCGTAGGGTCAGCTGGTTTGATGTGGCTTTGCATCTACACTCCACGTGGCCTCCGGAGCCACAGGGGGCTTCCCCTCATTGGGGGGAGTCCTGGAACCGCCGATCAGGCCCTGGTAATGGACCGCTCCAAGGCGCGAAGTGGGCTCACCTCCCTGGACAAGGAACTGGAATTGGCCCATCGCCTGGAGGCGGTGGAACGGGAGAGGTGCCAACTGAGATGGGAACTTGAGGAAGTAATCCAGGCGATCCCCGAGATGGTGCTGCAAGCCATAAGGGCTGAGAGAGATGTGCAGCAGCTGGCTCCGGCTCTCCCCCCCTCTACAGGTACCCCCGGAACCGAGGCCCCAAGACCCGAGGGAGGACCCAATCCCAGCACCGTGGCCAGACAGCCTGAGAGGTCCCATGCACCACCACTCAAAGGACCTGATAGAGGCGACATTTGACGGGGACCCAGAGGAGCTATCCTACTTCATGGTCAGAGTGATGAAATGCGTGGAAAGGTGGGGCCACCTGTTCCCAGACAACAGCAGCCGAGTGGATGTTATTGCTGCCTGGTTATGGGGAGCTGCTGCAACGTGGTATGTGGGGCTGCACAATGTGTGGGGCCCGGAATTAGTGAACTTGGAGGCTTTTATGTGGGTGTTGCGTGCCCAGTTTGAGGATCGGAATGCCGGGCCCAAAGCAGGGGCATTCTTACACACCCTGAAGCAAGGGAAGCGGTCCGTGAGAGAATACTCATCGGAGTTTAAATTGCATGCTGCCAAGGTCCAAATTTGGCCAGATCAGGTCATAGCGGAGTTGTACCGGGTGGGGTTGAACCCGGAGATCCGCAAAATGTTCCTGCGTGCAGTAGACCCGATTTCCCTGCCTGCGTGGATGCAAGAAGTGGAGAGTGCAGAAACATAACACCCCCCCTCCCTGGCAGTCTTCAAGCAGCGGCTGGACAAACACTTGTCAGGGATGCTCAAGGCTAATCCTGCACTGAACAGGGGGTTGGACTGGATGGCCTGTCTGGCCCCTTCCAACTCTGTGACTCCATGATACTAGTGATGATCACTACAGTTAGTGAGAACAATTTTGACCTCTTAATTTTGTATTGTGTGAAAAAATTATTTCATCCATCCTGAATCTTTGCCCAGTCAACATCACTGCATAACCACGATTTTTAGCATGAAAAGAACATTTTTTAAAAAAACAAACAAACACGATCCCTTTATACTGTTTATATTGAACAGCCTGTCTTCTGCACCACAGAGAAGGTTCTTTCTTCAGTCATCTTTGCTTTTAGGTGGTAAAAAGGGAAGCCGAAGAAAGAGTCAATCAGCCATCAGGCGGAGGAAACTGCAGCTGCCGAAAGGTACAGAGCACAAGCAGTGAGGAGTCCAATCGCAGGATGCTGAAAAGGTCAGGATTGTTCCTGTATAAGTCACCATCCTTCAGAAGCTGCCACCAAATGAGACAGCAGAAGCCGGCTAACGTTTGGACGTGTCCAGCAATTCTATCCAGAAATGGTAATGCATGGAGCTATGAATCATTTTCAGAATGTAGGACATTGGTCGTAAACATGTCAGGAACTGGAGGAAATGAAGGCTTCACTCAATTTATTCGTGCGGCCATCCCATACAGTCGTTTTTCATACTTTATTCGCAAAGATATGTCCAAGCCTGAACCATTCGTGGAAATCGTTAGCAGCTCTCGGTTTTGACTACTGCCGTGCCCACTTATGCCAGTTAATGCTCTGAACACCCTGACCCGGATAGCCCAGGCGAGTCCGATCTCAGAACCGGATCTCAGAAGCTAAGCAGGGTCGGCCATGATTAGTATTTGTACGGGAGACCACCAAGGAAGTCCAGGGTCATGACTCACGGCACAGAGACAGGCAATGGCAAATCGCCTCTGAACGTCTGGAAGTTGCTGAAATGGAGATTTTATCGGAAAGGCCAAAAGACCATGACGACCGAGAGCTGGAAGCGGTATGGAAGCCATTTTATATGTGGACCCAAACAAGAGACTAGAAAGATAGACTTTTTAAAATTATTATTATTAAACTCTCCTAAAAAGGAGAGAATTTTATTGCTTTAAATTTTACAGAAAAAGAGGGAGGGTATATAGAGGGATAAAGAAAAGGGCGAGTGATGAGTAAATTAGTATATTAATCTTTTAGCCGTATTAGTATAGTCCATAGCTTCCACCGTGAGCGGTTGATCATCTTGCTTCGTTACCTGTCAAAGATAAAAAAATTAGTTAGATTAGTAAAGTCCTTTTGGGTTAGTATCAATATTGTCCTTGCAGCACATTTAAAAGTTCATCAGACGTTGGGGTGTCTTCCTCTCTTCTCTCTTAGATTATAGGAGGCACCTCCTATCGCTCCTTTCTCTTCCGGTTCTTCGTCTCCTCCCTCCGGGCTGCTGTCCTCATCGCTGCTGATGATTTCCCACTTAGCGAGTTTTGCTTCTTCCTCTGAGCTGGCGTGTCTCTTCAAAAACACTAGAGAGATAGACTTTGAATGTAGAAACCATAATGATAATTAGAACACATCTGTTAAACAAAGGAATGACGCATGTTTGCTTGTAGAACTCGATCAAAGTGGTTTAAATTGTTAGCTGATTCTCTGTCCTCTACTGTTCCCTGGGTGTCATAACCCATACCTTGTCCCTCCCCTACCTTACCCTTTCTTATGGAAATTAATGAAAATCTTCAATCACAAAAGAAAACTCCCCCTGGGTTGCCATAATTCACTTGTGACGTGATGGCCCTTTCTACCACTACCACCTGGATGGCCCAGGCAAGCTCAGTCTTATTGGATTTTGGAAGCTAAAAAGGGTCAGCCCTGGTTAGAACTTGGATGGGAGACCAGCAAAGAATACCAGGGTCTCTGTGCAGAGGTGGGAAATGGCGAATACTGCCTTCCCATCCCTAGAAAGCTAGAGAGCTAAATTCCTTTTTTTCTGCCATCTCGGAATTATTGTTTTATTTAGTGACATATTTTTAGGTAATTTTAACATTGCTTTCAAACCAAATTACTTATTGTATCCTGTTCTGTTGTAAGCCACCCTGAGTCCTGCATCCAAGGAAGGGTGGCCTAGCAAATTCAATTTAATAAATAAAATCACAAAAGAAAAATAAATAAAATCACAAAAGAAAAATAAATAAAATCACAAAAGAAAAATAAATAAAATCACAAAAGAAAAATAAATAAAATCACAAAAGAAAAATAAATAAAATCACAAAAGAAAAATAAATAAAATCACAAAAGATTAGACTACTGAATCACAAAAGAAAAATAAATAAAATCACAAAAGAAAAATAAATAAAATCACAAAAGATTAGACTACTGCAACACTCTCTACATGGGGCTGCCCTTGGCCCAGATCCGGAAGCTGCAGCTGGTGCAAAATGCAGCGGCCAGGCTATTGATGGGCCTCACCATACGAGACCACATCCAGCCTGTCCTGCCACTGGCTGCCGATAGCTTACCGGATCCATTTCAAGGTGCTGGTTTTGACCTTTAAAGCTCTATATGGTC
The DNA here is from genome assembly GCF_001447785.1 of Gekko japonicus. NCBI lineage: Eukaryota > Metazoa > Chordata > Lepidosauria > Squamata > Gekkonidae > Gekko > Gekko japonicus. Next base: position 160,054 of record NW_015161421.1, read on the forward strand.
AGGGACCTGCCTACTTGAGGGACCGCCTCTCCCCATATGTGCCCCAAAGAGCACTGAGGTCAGGAACACAGAACCGCCTGACTCTTCCTGGCCCGAGAGGTGTCAAGTTGGCTACCACTAGAGCCAGGGCCTTTTCAGCGGCGGCTCCATGCTGGTGGAATGAGCTCCTGGATAACATCAGGGCCCTGCGGGACATTTTACAGTTCTGCAGGGCCTGTAAAATGGAGATTTTCCACCAGGCTTTCAACTAGGGGCCGCCGCTGATGAGTGGCCACTGGTGAATGTGCCATGGATGAACGGGCCACCAGAACACATCTCGGAGGACACGGATTCATAGGGACATAGAATCATAGAGTTGGAAGGAATCTCCAGAGTCATCTAGTCCAACCCCCTGCACTCTGCAGGAAATTCACAAATTTCTAATGCCCCACACCCCCAATGACCCCTGCTCTATGCCCAGAAGGGGGGGGGCTCCAGGATACCTGGCCAAACTGGCCTGGAGAGAAATTGCTTCCTTACCCCAATGTGGCAATCAGCATTTCCCTGGGTGTGTAAGAAAGGGCCACGAGAACTAAGCACTGATGCAACCCTTCCTGCCTTCCCCTCTTGTGATCCGCCTAAATTCACAGAATCCGCATTGCTGTCAGATGGCTAACTAGCCTCTGTTTAAAAACCTCCCAAGAAGGAGAGCCCACCACTTTTCAAGGAAGCCTGTTCCACTGAGGAACCGCT
>NW_015161421.1:160807-184968 GCF_001447785.1 Gekko japonicus
CGCTCTGTCAGGAAGTTCTTCCTAATGTTTAGCTGAAAGCTCTTCTGATTTAATTTCAACCCATTGGTTCTGGTCCGACCTTCTGGGGCAGCAGAAAACAACTCCGTACCATCCCCTATAGGACAGCCCTCCAAGCACTTGAAGATGGTTATCATATCACCTCTCAGTCATCTCCTCTCCAGGCTAAATATACCCAGCTCCTTCAGCCTTTCCTCATAGTACTTGGTTGCCATGAATCGGAGGTGATTTGACGGCACTTAACACGCACGCAGATTGTTTTTGAAGATTCATTCACATGTCCTTAGCCAGGGCTTTTTTTGTAGAAAAAGCCCAGCCGGAACTCATTAGCATAATAGGCCACACCCAACAGCAGAAACTCATTAGCATATTAGGCAACACACCTGACAGCATAGCTCATTAGCACATTAGGCCACACACCCCATGTTACCAGAAGTCTGGTCATCCAGCCACACCCACCTTTCCCTTCTTATTCTGTTTACCTTGTTTGTTGTCAAAACCCTGGGCTTTTTTGGAGCAGGAACTCCTTTGCATGTTAGGCCACACACCCCTAATGTAGCCAATCCTAATGAGTTTCTGCTGTTGGGTGTGGCCTGTTATGCTAATGAGTTCCTGCCGGGTGTGGCCAACTCGGGAGCCAGCCGGAACTCCGTTCCTGTGCGTTCCTGCCCAAAAATAGCCCTGTCCTTAGCCATGCAGAGAAAGGATGGGATGCCAAGTTCATGGCCATGTTTGGAGTCAGTAAGTGGGAATGAAAACAGAGATGGAGAAACTAGGGGATCACATACTCATTGGATGCCGCTTTGATTTTTTGAAACCCATCGATAGCTTCCTGATCTGTCTACAGAGCAGGATTGGTGTTAATTTTAGCAGCAAAAAAGGGGATTCAATATGATGTGTGTGTATGGCTGTGACTGGTGGTGAATGCTGTCATCTCGTTACACCCCTGAATGTTTCGGTCGGGTCTAAACGGGGTCGGGGAACAGGAATCTGTCTGGGGGCCCAGCAGCAGTCCCGAGACCAGGAGTTCTGGGGAAGTTTCCTTGAAGTTAGAATATCTGAAAGCTGCTCATTTAAGTGTAATCTATGATCCTTCCTCTGCTTATCTGACTGGTAATTAGTCATTTGATTACTAACGTTTGATTAGCAAGGATTGAGGGGAAGGAGAAACATAGCAGAATGAACGACACTTCTTGTTATCAGAAGATGGCCCAAGTGTTAAACAGGGGACTCCCCCCCCCCAATTTTTTGAAATGCATGTCATGTTTTATAAGATTGCAGAGATGCTTGCGTTGCACTTTGAAGCATGGAGCTGGATACATTCGTATGATTAATTCGCTGGATGTAGATGCAGATGTCTCTGTCCAACATATTTTGCAGCTAGCTGGTCAATTACACAGAAGCCCCGCTGATCTTCATTTCATTCTATATCTCATTGCTTACCCTTAACACGATTTAACTTTTACAGGCTATTTCTGCATCACTATGACCTGCATCATGCCTCAGAGTTAAAACAATGATGAGGCCACCTCGTCTGGGCTTATGCAGATGATCTGCTCAAAGTGTACATTTTAGCCTTTGCGGGTCAGTCTCACCAGCAGGGGGCACCAGAGATTGAAGATGGAGGCTTCTGGTTCAAATTTTGGCTGATCCTGAAGGACGGGGATATTCAGGGATACTGTGGAAAAGGTAGCTTTTCACCTTCTTCCAAATGCTAGCTCAGTATCAGAGTTGAAATGCTGTCTTTTAGGTTGTTCCCTAGGACTGTGGTAAGGTTGTCAGTCCTGTGCCTGCAACCTCCAGGAGATTTTTTAGTCAGGGGGCTATGGTTGACACTCTAGGACCCCTCCCATGGTAAAAACCATAGAAATTTAGGGGGGTTCCTAGAGGGTCACCGGAATACACCATCAGTTATGGAATGGATGCCATTTTTGACTCAGGGGGCTATGGTTGACACTCTAGGACCCCTCCCATGGTAAAAACCATAGAAATTTAGGGGGGTTTCTAGAGGGTCACCGGAATACACCATCAGTTATGGAATGGATGCCATTTCCTGCCCCCTTTTCTCCCACTTTCTACCACCACCATAGTGGGTGGAGATCACAACACATTTGTCATGGGTCTCTTAGTGACACTGAAATATCCCAGGCAATTTTGCTTTGTGTTCTCATCTGAGACAGGCTTAAATAGTCTTTAAAGTCTTGAGAATCCCAGAGAAGAGGGAAAGGAATTGGACTGATACGTCTTGATCAATGGTGAAAATGGTTATTCAGCTCTCCAATGGTGCTGAGGAACTCAGCTGTCTTTAGGTTTCATTGTCAGTATCCAGAGACATAGGCTGCAATCCTAAAGCCACTTTCTTGGGAGTATGTCCCAGTGAATAATGCGGGACTTCCTTCCAAGTAAGGCTGTTTAGCACTTCTCTTTAAATCTCTAATTGGTGGAAACTGATCTACACCTCCAGGAGATGGTCCTCACCTCAGATAGAACATAAGAACATAAGAGAAGCCAATGTTGGGTCAGGCCAATGGCCCATCCAGTCCAACACTCTGTGTCACACAGTGGCCAGAAATCCCAGGTGCCCTCAGGAGGTCCACCAGTGGGGCCAGAGCTCCAGAAGCCCTCCCACTGTTGACACTTGGGAAGTGTCAAATGACCAAAGTCTTCCCATGTCAGAATTCAGAAAGTTAGATCAAGATGGGTAGCCATGTTAGTCTGTCTGTAGTAGTAGAAAAGAGCGAGAGTCCAGTAGCACCTTTCGTGAGGTTTCGTGAGCCACTGTATCTGAAGAGGTGAGCAGTGACTCACAAAAGCTCATCTCCTGCCACAAATTTTGTTAGTTTTTAAGGTGCTCCTGGACTCTTGCTCTTTTCTACTATTGGTATCTGAAAAAGTGAGCAGTGACTCACAGATCTCATACCCTGCCAAATATTTTGTTAGTGTTTAATGGCTACTGGACTCTTGCTCAGAAAGTTACCGTAGTTTGTCATGGAGGAATGGCTTCATCTTACCTTCTCCCTGATATCTAGAAGAAGGAGATGAAGAGTTGGTTTTTGTACCTCACTTTTCTCTACCCTGAGGAGTCTCAAAGCGGCTTATAATCACCATCCCTTCCTCTCCCCACAACAAGCACTTTGTGAGGCAGGTGGGGCTGAGAGAGTTCTGCGAGGACCGTGACTGGCCCAAGGTCACCCAGCAGGCTTCAGGTGGAGGAGTGGGGGAAGCAAACCCGGTTCTCCAGATTAGAGCTTACCACTCTTAACCACTACACCATGCTGGTTATTGAGATTTCTATCTGCGGGGACAGATTTTTCTCAAATGGGTGTGTACCCAGTTCCTAGCTGCCTTCTATTATTTATTTATTTATTTATTTATTTATTTATTTATTTATTTATTTATTTATTTATTTATTTATTTATTTATTTATTTATTTATTTATTAGTTTGATTTATATCCCGCCCTCCCAAAGGCTTAGGGCGGCTCACATGCGGCAAAGTCGAGTGCAAAATACAATATATATAATAAATAGAACATTTAAAATCACAATAAAACCTTCCAATAATTAGGTGCTATACCTATATTAATCATCCAAGATGGGGACAACCCCCCCAGGTTTGGTGGCCAGCTGTCTCAGTAGCGTGGTCTCCCACTACACTGTCTCAAACTTCTGCCAGACCATATTGTTGTTCTGAAAATACAGTTTAGCTCTGATTTCTGGACATGAGATCCTTCTAATAGTTAACCCACCTGTTTCTCTTTAGCCAGAGAAGCAGAAGAACAGATGCTTCCCCACTTCCCTATCGCTAGTAAAGCTCTCTTGCTCCCGAGCAGGTGTTGCTAATACATGCATTACCAGTTCCCTTCCCTCTGGTGAGCTGGATGTTCCATCAGGGTGTTGCAGCTGCTATTTACAGGTCTAGAGTTGCTTCATTGCTGAGCCAGTTTGTGCGCAGCTGGTAGGTTTCCATCTCTAGAGCCCAATCGCTGAAGAGCGCGCACCGACACAATAATACCTACAGCCAAGAACTGAAGCTCTAGCATGGTTGCTGAAATGAAATTTTTAACAAAAAAGCAACAACGCTGATTAGCAAAGTTAAGCAAGAAAGTTTGTGATGGCAGTGCTGCCTAGTTAGAATCACAGATCATAGCATAATAGACTTGGAAGTGACCTCCAGGGTCATCTAGTCCTAGGGTTGCCAAATGGGGCCGGGGGGCGGGGAATCCCCCACTTTGGAGGCCCGATTTCCGATGTGACGGAATTGGGCCCCAGGGGGAACCCCGCCCCCCGAAGCTGTGTCACCAGAGGTGACGCATGACATAAGGCACGTTTGGGGCGTGGCCCTGATCGTTGGGGGGGAAACCATATGGTTCTCCCCCCGACAATCTTGGCCACTCCCCCAATGTGCTACGTCGTGCGTCACTTCCGGTGACGTTCCGGTGGGACGTGCGCGCGCACACATCCCCAGCCAGCTCCCGGAGCGAGAAGACGCTCCCCCCAACGGTGAGTAAATTACATTTGGCAACCCTATCTAGTCCAACCCCCTGCGCAATACAGGAAGTTCACAAATACTCCCCCACACACACACACAGTGACCCCTGTTCCATGTCCAGAAGATGACAAAACCCCTCCAGGATCCCCGGCCAAACTGGGCTGGAGAAAAATTGCTTCCTGACCCCAAAGTGGCGATCAGCATTTCTCTCGGCATGTAAGAAAAGGCCACAAGAACTAAGCACTGAGACAACCCTTCCTGCCCTCCCTTCTCATGATCTGCCCAAGTTCACAGAATCAGCATTGCTGTCAGAGGGCCACCTAGCCTCTGCTTAAAAACGTCCAGAGAAGGAGAGCCCACCACCTCCGTTCCAGCACATTCCCCCAGGGGAAAAAAAGCCCTGCAAATAAAAGACTGCTATCCTAGGAGAAGCTGCAGGCAGCAGAAAAAGAGGAAGACCCAAGATGAAATGGATGGACTCAGTCAAGGAAGCCATGGCCCTTGGTTTGCAAGACCCGGGCAAGGCTGTTAACGGTAGGACATTTCGGAGGTTGTGAATTCATAGAGTCGCCATAAATCGGAAGTGATTCGACCACCACTGAAGACACAACAGAACTGTTCTGGGCTTTATCTTTAGTTAATCAATGGACCCTAAGCTCTAGAACAAGGCTGAAACACTGCCGTATAAGACGTTTTTGTCACTGTTTATATTAAAGTTATTTTAAGCCACTCCTCATTATGGTGGTCTCATTTGTGGACCCAGAAAAGTGTGGACAGCCAGTGTGGTGCAGCTGTGATATCGACACCACAAAGCCTAAGAAGATCCAGGTTCCAATGTCCAGGTGCCATGAAATTCACTGGGTGATCTTGGGCCAAATTATTATTAGAAGAAGAGAAGAAGAGATTGGATTTATACCCCGCCCTTCACTCGGAGTCTCAGAGTGGCTTACAAACTCCTTCCCCTTCCCCTCCCTGCAACAGACACCCCGTGAGATAGGCGGAGCTGAGAGACCTCTGAAAAAACTGTCTTTGAGAGAACAGCTCTGACAGAACTGTGGTTTGCCCAAGGTCATCCAGCAGCTGCCAGTGGAGGAGTGGAGAATCAAACCCGGTTCTCCCAGATTAGAGTCTGTGCACTTAACCACTACACCAAACTGGCTCTTCAGGTCCGCCGCAATCCCAAAAGCAAGCACAGAACACAATCCACATGATACTTTTAGTAGAAACAACCAAATGTCACAGAACTGTGTGAGAACTTTTGATTGCCCCAGAACTTTTCAACAGTCTGGAGGTTCCATTTTTTAAACAATACTATGGCTACTTTGGATGGTGGATTGTATGGCCTCCGGGGAGGGCGGGATAAAAATGTGAAAAATAAATAAATAAATAAATAAATAAATAAATAAATATGGCATCATACCCTTCAGCGGTCCTATCCCTCCCTAAGCGCCACCCTCCTAAGACTCCTAAGGCAACTAGTATGTGTTGTTTATCATCTTGAGAAAATGAACTTAATTGTCATGGATGAAAAGTCCATTTCTGTTTAACAAATTGTATTTTAGTAGCAACCCGATTCCCCCCCCTGCTGAATTAAACCTCATACAGCAGGTCAGCTTATTATTTTTGGAATACATGCAGTTCAGCAAGGCCCCGCCTTGTGGAGAGCGTGAGGACTGCTTCACCAATGTCCCACTGCTTCACCAATGACCTTGCGCAAAAGAAATGTAATTACTCTCTGGCATCTGAGTTTGACTTCGGAGGGCACGCGATTAAAATATATATTGCATGCAAGTGATATACAACTTGAAATTTACATTTCAATTATCGAAAGCATGACTTGGCGCTTATTATTTTTTTTAAAGGATAATTAAACAAGGCATTTAAAAAGGTGTTTGACAGAGATCTACAAAACCCATGAAGAATGGGTAACTGGAGGGCTTTTTAAATCTGAGATGCTACTTAGAACTTTCCTGGAGGTGGCACCAAATTTTCAACTGCATAGAAGACTACAAAGTTTAAGTTATGGAAACTTCAGGATAAAGTCCTGTCTTTATGATTCTGGATTTATTTATTTTTTTAAAAAAACATCTAGCAGAGTACAGGACCGATTTCACACAAGAGCTGCGCCGCGGTCGCGCCTCCCTTTGCCCCGCTTCTATCAGTCAATTTCCCACTCGAAGCCATGCGGCTGCATTTGGACCTGCAGCTTCGCTCGATTTTCCCCATGGTTTCATGATCCTGTTTTTTGAGGATCACGAAACCACGGGGGAAATTGGGCGAAGCCGCGGGTCACAATGTGGCCACGTGGCTTCTAGTGGGAAATTGACCAATAGAAGCGGGGCAAAGGGAGGCGTGACCATGGCACAGCTCTTGTGTGAAATCGGTCTGGAAGTCCAGCCATTAACAGCACCCACATGGCAGTAACACAATTGATATGTTGTCGAAAGCTTTCACAGCCGGAGTTCATTAGTTGCTGTAGATTTTCCGGGATGTGTGACTGTGGTCTTGGCATTGTAGAACCTGACGCTTCGCCAGTAGCTGTTGTAAGCCTGCAAGCCTGCTATGGTGTTTTTATGGACTGTGTTATACTGTACCTGATGAAGTGTGCCAACACTGTACCTGATGAAGCGTGCCAACGACGGACTGTGCCTGAAACTGACATGCTGTGAGCGCCCAATGAGGATACATACCAAAGACTGTGTTCTTGTAATGGTTGCTACTCCTGAGGTGTTCCCGTGTCTAGTGCACGCCATAGAATAGAGCACATGGTTACAGAAAGCACAAGACGCCATTGCAAACCAGCCGCATGGTCACCTACCTCCAGGGCCCCCCTCCCCCTCGCACCAACGAAGCTGCACGTACTCACAAAGACCCAGTATTCAGCCTGGCCGCATGGACATGAGTCATCCATCTGCATACTAATACCCCTAGCCCAGGTGTCTTGATTGAGTTAGCAACTAGATCTCAAATTGCCCTCCAGTTTCCTGGCCCACCCAGAGGAATACAGTAGCCAATCACAGACCCTTTGGCTATGACAGAACACAGCGTCATAGGGGAGGTCCCCTGGACCCAGCTCCTCCTCTAGACCCCTTTCTAGGTAATTATAACACAGAGCATTGTGGTAAGAATTTTCAGAAATATAGAAGTGTTTGGGTTTAAAATGAACCAAATAAGTTTATGAAATCCATATACAATATCTGGCTCTGCCCTGGCTAGAAAAAGAAAAAACAGGCTTGACCTTTCTTTCACTGAGGAGGTAACATATTCAATTCCCAGGGAAACTCCACAGATGTGAAACCCCAATTAAATTGCCAGTGGCCAATCAGAAGACTCGCTGGGCAACAGCCCCAGGTATCCCTGCCCCCCTTTCAAAATCATTTGACAGGCACCAGGAAAGGTGTCGGTGGGCACCATGGTGCCTTGCAGCTGCCGGCAATGACCACAAAGGAGCTATATCCCCTCCCCCCACAAGGTTAGGTCCTGCGAAACTCAGGGCTATTTTTGGGCAGGCACGCACAGGAACGGAGTTCCGGCTGGCTCCCAAGCTGGCCACACCCAGCAGGAACTCATTAGCATAATAGGCCACACTCAACAGCAGAAACTCATTAGGATTGGCTACCATTAGGGGCGTGTGGCCTAACATGCAAAAAGCCCCGGGTTTTGACAACAAACAGGGTAAAGAGAATAAGAAGCAATAGGTGGGTGTGGCTGGATGACCACACTTCTGGTAACATTGGGGCGTGGCCTAATATGCAAATGAGCTGTGCTGTCAGGGTGTGGCCTAATATGCTAATGAGTTCCTGCTGTTGGGTATGGCCTATTATGCTAATGAGTTCCTGCTGGGCTTTTTCTACAAAAAAAGCCCTGGCGAAACTTATGACCTTCTCCAAATCATCAGGGCTTAGCAAATCATAGGTTTATGCAGCCGCCATCCTTTAAAGGATGATATGACTTAAATCTGCTGCAACAAATGTAAATGTTACCTTTTTGCAATATATTGGTTTGGAGGGGAGTTGTTCTTGTTGTTTTGCCCTCAACTCACTGCTGACTTATGATGACCCTGTGGGGATTTCAAGGCAAGAGATGTTCAGAGACGGTTTGCCATTGCCTGCCTCTGCGTCACAACCTTGGTGTTCTTTGGAAGTCTCAGATGGAGTGAGCGACTCAGCATGCCTGGACATGGGGTGGGGGGTGCTACATCTCTCTAAGTGTATATAGGTGTTATAGCAGGAACTCCTTTGCATATTAGGCCACACACCCCTAATGTAGCCAATCCTCCAAGAGCTTACAGAGCTCTTCTTACAGGAACTACTGTAAGCTCTTGGAGGATTGGCTACATTAGGGGTGTGTCGCTTAATATGCAAAGGAGTTCCTGCTACAAAAAGAGCCCTGGATGGGATGCTTCTCTTTGTCTTAACCAGGGATCTGCCCTCTGACCCCTCCTCTCCCTCTCCCTTTGTCCTCTCCCTCTCTCTTCTCATGGCCTTCCATGGAGACACATCTCTCTGCAGGTCTCTCCTGTAGAGCCAAATGCCCTCATACTCCCACATACATGATGCCAGACAAGCTGGCCATCTGTGATAGGGAAAGTACTCTTTCGATTAGACTACTTTCTCTTCTTTTGACTGCAGCCTGAGTGTGAACTGGAGCTACTGAAGGGAGAGCGAGGCTGCCGAACTGCGCATGTGTGCGCGTGCGCAGTTCGGCCGGGAGCCTGGATTGCTCCAGATGACGGGCGCGGCGGCGATCCCACAGCCACGTTTGCTGTGGTGCTTCAGGTAAGTCCTCCTCTGTAGGAGGTTCTTTTTTGCAGCGGCTTTTCGGGGTTTAGGGACGGATCGGGGACGGGTGCACGCTGCTTCCCAGATGTTGCAGTGAGATTGCACTTATTTGCTGCGCCCCCGATCTGTCCCTCTCCTGGGCCAAAACCTTCCGTGTGACCGGGGCCTAAGTTTACCTTTTTTGCAATATACTTCTTGGGAGATTTATTTACTGCACTCTGTACCATGCTTCCATGACTAGGCAAAACGCTGCTATATTAAGCAGATATCCCAATAGTCTCCCTTCCAAATACTGACCAGGGCTCGCCCTGCTTAGCTTCTGAGATCTGACCAGATTGGACTAGCCAGGTCAGGGCGGAGTTTATTTATTTGCTTGTTTGTTTGTTTGTTTGTTCAACTTTATCCCGCCCTTCCACCGAAGCGGCTCAGGGCGACTCACAGCATTAATAAAACCAACACAGATAAAACATCAGTCCATAAAACAACTTTACATAAATACAATAAATATAAGTAAAAGCGGTTTGGTAAATAATTACAACTAGACATCGACCACATTGTTCACTAATTTACTGCAGTTTATTTACTGCATGTTATGCTGTCCTTCTATGATTGGTCAACTTTGCTATATTTACTAATGCAGATCTCGAACATGAACACCTTAGAATATTTAAGCCTGCTGCAACCGAGTTTTTCCCATATTTGTTGGGACTGTCTCCACCCTAGGCAGGTCTGGTTGCCAGGTCAGGGAGTAGGAGCAGTTCCTCCACACAGGTTAGAGAGAACTGTTTCTGCTCCACTCTGACTTTCTTAGTGCTTGTTCCTATTCTATGGATTGAGCTTCCCAATAATGTGAGTGAGACTTTCTACAGTGATTTACCTGCCCCCAGTGTGTCAGCCCAGGCTAGCCCAATCTTGTCAGATCTTAGAATATAATCAGGGCTGGCCCTGGTTCGTACTTGGATGGGAGACCGCCAAGGAAGTCCAGGATTGCTACATCTGCGGGGAGCCCAGGCAAACTGGCCCTTGGACAGGCCGGGGAAGGCACGGGGAGGCATTTAAATGCCTCCCCGATCCTTCCAGGCCTCCCCCTGGGCTGCCCGCCTCAGAGTCGCCGGGGAGGGGGGTCACTCTCCAGGCCTTCCCTCTGTAGCCACGCATGCAGAGGTTTTGGCTGTGGTGGGCGTGGTCAACTCTGAAGCCAGCCGGAACTCCATTCCTGTGCATTCCTGCCAAAATAGCCCTGGTGCCTGCAGATGAAAGCTTATACCTTGAATAAAACTTTGTTGGTATTAAAGGTGCCACTGGACTCAAACTTTGTTCTGCTTTTGTTCAATTATTTTATCAGGCTGTTTGATTACTGTTTGATTCAACATTTTAAAAACTGAAATTATTATTATCATTATTATTAGCAATTGTCCTCTTTTACTGTGATTGCATTCACAATATTATGTGCCACTTAAGCATTTGGGGGACGAATGCAGTTAGAAAATATCTTCAGTAAATGAGTATCTTCCTTCTAGTATGCTACAATATGCCTGAAACTTTCCCAGTCCTGCCACTTGAAAACCTTTTAACTAAACATGCGATGTGATTAAACCTTTCCCTCTAAGGAAAATGGCATAGTGGTGAAATGCTTCAGAATTTTGAAGGGAGGTTCCAAGAAATGATTGAGTCTTCATTGGGAATCACTGAGGATTGCGATATGTGAATATACTTTGTGGAATGTCTACATGTATCTTTGAAATGTTGAATCCAGCATGATTCTTGAAAAAAATATTGAAACGGATTTATAACCGGGGGTCCGTCAAGTCAGCTGGCATAGACATTATTACATCTTTATAGTTCAAGGACTTTTTTGAATTTATGATCACAAATTGTTTCTGGAAAAACTCCACCTGTGAATTTCTACCTGTGATTAACTTTACTTGTGAATTTCTGCCTGCCTATTTATTGTGTCATAGGAAAATTTGTTCTGAGTACTATATATGACATATATCTATATAATGTATTAAATCATTTATTTTTGGTGTTAACATTTGGGCACATGCATTTTTTTCTTGTTTACATGTGATTAAACCTGGCATCTTCACCATGCAAGGTATGTGCTCTTAAGAACATAAGAACATAAGAGATGCCAATGTTGAATCAGGCCAAAGGCCCATCCAGTCCAACACTCTGTATCACACAGTGTCCAGAAATACCAGGTGCCATCAGGAGGTCCACCAGTGGGGCCAGGACATTAGAAGCCCTCCCACTGTTGACCCCCTCAAGCACCAAGACGGCAGAGCATCTCTTGCCCCAGAGTCCCTATCTATACCTTGTGGCTAATAGCCACTGATGGACCTCTGCTCCATATGCTTATCTAATTCCCTTTTGAAGCCGTCCATGCTTGTAGCCGCATCTTCTACTGAACTTTGGCCTCATCATTTTCATACTGTTTTGATAAGGTCTTTTTCCTCCAAATACAGGACCTACTTCACAATGTTTAATTCCTTTTCATAAAAGGTCAAAGCTACATCTTCCTTGGGACTTGCCACAAGATCTGAACTAAAAAGGTTATTCAGTTTTCTGAAATGTTCCATTTTCCTCTTTACGAATTAAGTATTTTCTGTTGTTCTTTCCAGCCTCACCACGGAAACCTGCAATATTCTCTTTCAAATTGTACTTCCAGCTGCGATATAGCCCAAGCGCTAGTTCATTTGGTATCTGATGACTATTTACAGATGGAACTATTGCACTGAATACTTCTCTGTTCATTCATTTGGAATACTTCGACCTTGCTTTTCAAACCAAATGTTTTTTGAGATGGTTTGCAATGAAAACACGTACAAACAATAGAATACCACAACATTAAAAAGACATATAAGCAGCAGTTTAACAAATTAAGAGCAAAAAACAAAAAATAATAAGAGATATCATTTTTTAAAAAATCAAGAAAACACTTTTTAAAAAAGACAGTAGAGATCAAACTATATTTTCAAGGTAGGAGGAACTGAAGACTTCAAAAAGCAGGAATCCTGTGTACCCCAGAGAGCGCTGCAATCAGGGACCCAGAATTGGCTGTCTCTCCTGAATATTAAGGAGGCCAGACTGGTGACAACTAGGGCCAGGGTCTTTTCGGTGGTGGCTCCACTCTGGTGGAATGAGCTACCAGAGGAGATCAGGGCCCTGTGGGACTTTTTACAGTTCTGCAGGGCCTGTAAAACGGAGCTCTTCGGCCAGGCTTTTGGAGCCACTGCCACCACTACTACGACCATCACCACCACCACTGCTATTAGTAACAACAACTGACATTCTATGGTGGAAGAGCCCTGATCCACTGGACCCTTTAATTACTGCCGAGCCAACTTCACCCTCAAATCTCTAGGTGCTTCCGAACCCAGAATCGACAACCTTATGATTCGTCATCTGCTCCATACCCTCTGTCTAGTGTGGATACTCGAGCCTCCATGGCCTGCTACATATTGCCCTAAAATAGGCCATCCTTCTAGGGTTGCCATCTCCCTGATGGGGGTGGAGGTTCCCCTGATTTCGGCCCACCCAATCTGCCCACCGGCCAGCTGGCTGGTGGGGGAAGCCCTGCCCCCGAAGAGCTCTGCAGGGCCGATGGGCCCGGCATGATGACATCACAGGGAGGTGACATCATCACACCAGGCACATCATGGGGGGTGCTCTAGCATTTGGCCAAAAACTCTATGGTGACCATAGAGTTTTTGGCCAAATGCTAGACCATCTCCCTGTGATGTGCCTAGTGCGATAATGTAATTTATCACTGATGTCATTATGGTGCATGCGTGAAGTACATGCATAAGAACGTCCCAGAGAAGAGCCAGAAGTCCCCCACTGGGAAAAGGTAGGGACCTGGTAACCCTAAATCCTTCCAATCCCACCCCCAGGATGGCTCCTCCCCTCCACCCTTTTACCCAATCAGGAAGCATCCTGGAGCCCTGTCTTAGCTGCAGATGCTTCCTGGGTTTCTCTCGTCAACTGGGCAGGGTTTGACAATGTAGTGGGCTCCAACTGGCCACCAAACTCAATTTACTTTAACCCAGAGTTTGAAGCCTTGCCTCACCTGTTTCAGACATGCCCTGGCCAGGCTGGTGCAGCTGCTGACCTCTTATGGCTTTTGTGATGAATTATCAAAGGTTAATGCCTCACTGAGAACCTTTGAGTGACTGGCGGCTCAAATGGTATTCTGTGGAGACTGTCAGTTAAGAAATGACAGTTGTGTCCTGGCCAGGCCCAACTTGTGGAGGAGCCCCAACCTGCCCGCCAACCCCCCAGGAGCCCCAGGAAGCAACCCCTGCCAGCACACCACCTACTGAGGAAGGGTCTCCAAGGAGTGAAGGTGTCTGGGCAGGGACAACGTCAAGCGGCCCCGAGCCTCCTGCAATGGTCATGGGAAGCGGGCACATGGAGGACCTGACAGGAAGAGCATGGCCCAGAGTTCAGGGGTCACAGCTGGGGGGAGAATGCGGCACCCAGCAATGGGGCCACAGGTGGGCCTGAAGAGGAGCACCCTGGAATGGGGCAGAGCTACATGGTCTACAGCATGGCGGTGGGAGGTGCAACCCCACCAAGCAGTCTGGCTTACACCAGTCTAGCCATGCCCAATTCCCCAGGCAGGCGTTGGAGCTTTTACATGGGGGTGGGGCCAATGGGGGATGGCCCAGAGGGCAGCCAATTGGGGAAAAGGCTGGAGAGCTTGGAGGGGCTAAAAGGGACAGCCAGAACAGTAGTCGAGGAGGAGAGTAGCTGGAAGCTGAGGGAAGCTAAGCCGAGAGAGAAAAGGGTGCAATTAACTTGTGGCACCAGCTGAGCCTGCGGGAGCTTTCGGTGAAGTCAACCAAGCCCCCGGCCCATTCTGAGACCCCGGGGCCCCCATAAAAGAGGGAAACGACTCCCCGGAGCAATGGCAACCGGCAGGGGAGGAGCAGCAGCGGAGGAGGGACTTGACAAGTTGACAACTGACAGTTGAAGAAGATCAGTTTAGCACTGACTGCGGGCTGGGAAGGAGGCAAAAAGAGGAGTGGGAGGATCATGGGAGACCCCCATTCAAGCCGAAAATGGGACAGAGCTTCTAGTCTAGAGAAGTAATCGCTGCCCAATGAAAAGGGAGATATCTCTTAAAAGAGGAGAGATCCCTGGTCTGTGTATAGAGAAGGATTTGGGGAACTTGGTTGTGTGTCCCTACTTTCTAAAACTTGAAGAGTCAGTGAAACTTATGCTTGATTGTTTAAGCAGAGACTGAGAAGAAAGCCTCTCTCCTAAAAGTTTTAAAGACTGTTGAATTAGTCAAGTATAAGTTTATTGTCCTAGCCACAGGCCATAACATAATACATCAAACTATAAAATGGTAATATAAACAATTTTAAAAAAATCAGTGTGCTCCTATACTCCTTCTACTTTACATTAAATACTAAACTCATTCTGGTTTTCCTTGTCACTAAGGCAAATAACGCCATTCTGCTAGAGACATAGTGGTCAAGGTCTGAGAGTAAAAATTTGACCAGATCCAGATCAGAGAGTCCATTACGCTGTGGAATAATAGGGATGATGTACTTTAGCCTAGGGGCTTCATGCCATGGGCATCTCAGAATATAATGTACAATATCATCAACTTCCCCCATGTCATAAAGACAAAATCTAAGGGGGGCAGGGATACCAAAGAAACGTCCAGTCCTGATCATGGAGGGTATGGATTGAAATCTTAAAGCGGTAAAAGCCGATCTTAATTCCAGGCTGGTTAACTTCTGTAAATACAGGGACCTACAGTGATCCCTTTTAAAAAACAAGTACTTCTTGGCAACAAAATATCTTGAATTTAGTGTGATTACAAAGTTACCTTAGTGATTATCATCTGTTCACATCAGACATCCACCCCCTGATTCCACCTGACCTTTTCTCCTCCAAGTTAAATGAAATATTCTGTTTATTTTGAATGTTCAAAAGCATCCTGTGCGCCATTTCAGAAGTATAAGTTAAGAAGGTGATTTTTTCTCTTCCCTCAGTTCCCTGGGCTGGGTCAGCATCAAAATATATAATAATGTGACTGGGTGGGACAGCCATAGACCAACAAAAGAGAAGAAAATGGATATAGGGGCTGCTCAGCAAGATAGAAAGAAAAAAAGGGAAAATCTTGTCTGTGAGGGACGGAAGAGAACAAGATCACCATAGCTTCCCTCAGCCAAGCTGAGTTATGTCTACAAGTCCAGGGTAGATCCTGTAGCTGGACAAGCAACTGTATCAACTCAGGGCTATGTAAATAGGAAGGATATCATCCCATAAAAGTCAGTAGTATTATATGCAGGCCATTTCTGACAGTTGCAAATGACTTTAGGGGACTGGTCTATTATGATAAAAGGCAATAAAAGCCACTACCAGTAACCAATACCATTTCAGATTCTCCAAGATGTTACACTGCATTGCCATGCTATGACACACGGTTGTTGTCATTGTTATGAATGTGTTATAAATACTTCTAATACTTGAGTTATAAATACCTCAAATACTTTGGTGTCATTTGGTGTAGTGGTTAAGACTGCGGACTCTAATCTGGAAGAACCGAGTTTGATTCCCCACTCCTCCACATGCAGCTATTAGTGGGGCCTTGGGTCAGTCACAAGTTCTCTCAGAGCTGTTCTCTCAAGAGTAGTCCTCGAAAGAGCTTTCTCAGTCCCACCTACCTCACAGGGTTTCTGTTGGGGAGGGGGGAAGGAGATTGTAAGCCGCTCTGAGACTCTGGGAGAAGGACAGGGTATAAATCCAATCTCCTCCTCCTCCTCCTCCTCCTCCTTCTTCCACAGCAGGTGAAAAAGAGAGGAGGGAACCTCTTTTGGCCACCCAAAAGGCTATGCTGAGAATCCTGGGACCTGCATGGACAATGGTCAGGTGCAGTTAGGAGAGAAATTAGGTGAGATTGTCTGAAAAAGCCTGCTGGGCCCACCCACTTACTAGCAATATTGAGGTGCCATCAGCCTCAGCTAGTGTTGTCAGCCTCCAGGTGGGGCTGTATCAGAACAGCCTCCAAACTGGGAATAGTTTCAGGAAGATAGCCATGTTGGTCTGCAGTAGGAGGGATGCCAACCTCCAGGTGGGACCTGGGGACCCCCTGGAATTACAGCTCATCTCCAGACTACAAAACTCAGTTCCCCTGCAGGAAACAGCTGCTTTGGAGGTGGACTCGATGGCATTGTCACCCTCTGAGCCCTCTGCAAACCCTGCCCTGGGCCCAGGTTCCACCTCCCAAACCTCCCAGCCTGGAATTAACAACCATAGTCACAGCCCAGCAAAACAGAAAAGATAACCCCTGCCTAATTTACAAACTGTGTTGGATCCCATGGATCCTCTCTGCTAGTGGTGATGCTTTCCTCTGGTTGGAAGAAGCCCCCCTCCCAGTTCAAGAGTCCTCTTCTATCCAGGGAAGTCTCATTGTACCAGAAGAAATGTCCACCCCAGCAAAGTGGATCTGCAGGATCCAATCCGGCAAGGTACATAAGAACATAAGAGACGCCAATGTTGGATCAGGCCAAAGGCCCATCCAGTCCAACACTCTGTCACACAGTGGCCAGAAATACCAGGTGCCATCAGGAGGTCCACCAGTGGGGCCAGGACATTAGAAGCCCTCCCACTGTTGCCCCCCCCAAGCACCAAGAAGACAGAGCATCCCTTGCCCCAGAGCCCCTACCTATACCTTGTGGCTAATAGCCACTGATGGACCTCTGCTCCATATGCTTATCTAATTCCCTTTTGACGCCATCCATGCTTGTAGCCGCCACCACTTCCTGTGGCAGTGAATTCCATGTGTTAATCACTCTTTGGGTGAAGAAGGACTTCCTTTTATCCGTTCTAACCTGACCACTCCGCAATTTCATTGAGTGCCCACGAGTTCTTGTATTGTGAGAAAGGGAGAAAAGTACCTCTTTCTCTACCTGCTCTATCCCATGCATAATCTTATAAACCTCAGTCATGTCACCCCTCAGTCGTCGTTTCTCCAAGCTAAAGAGCCCTAAGCGCTTTAACCTTTCCTCATAGGGAAAGTGTTCCAACCCTTTTATCATTCGAGTTGCCCTTTTCTGCACTTTTTCCAAAGCTATAATATCCTTTTTAAGGTGTGGTGACCAGAACTGCACACAGTATTCCAGATGAGGTCGCACCATTGATTTATATAGGGGCATTATGATATTGGCTGATCTGTTTTCAATACCCTTCCTAATAATAGCAATGACAGGGTGCACAAAGTCTGGAGACTGCGAGCAGAACTTTGTAATTCTGAACTCAGCCATCCTGATGTAAATCCTAGTTTGACCACAAAGTAACTGGATTGGTCTATATATTTCCTGTATGCAGATGTACCCACTGACGACTGTAATTTAGCCTGTACATACATTCTTGGGGATATGTCCTACTGAAATCAGATACTTAGGTCTGAGTAAACATTGATATATCTGGGTGGAATGTAGATTATAAATGGTGTTCTTTAGTTGGGACTACCATAATGAAAATTTAGGGCTCAATGGGGAAGGAAAGTTTAGAAAGCCTATATAAAAATCAGGGTTTTAAAAAGAATTTATGGTTTAGATTTCTTCTTCTTTTAAGCCCCAGCAGAAGTCTGCTTCCCAAATTCACATTGCATGATTAATGCCGTTTGAATATTTACATGAGACTGTCCAAGAAGACAGAATCTTTAGTTTCCCGTCAGATAGTTGCTACTCGACAAAGGAGTTTGAAATTGGATGTTACAGGTCACAGAATTGTATTTATATATCCATTTCATGCTTCAGAAAATCAGTTCCTTAGAATGTAATTCTTGATTACGGAAAAATGCTACCTATAAAAATAAATAAATAAATATGCTGGCTGTAACTGCCGTTGCCTGGTTGTCAGGAAAGGTGTGTGAAATTATATGCCAGCATATATTTCAAGCATGAAATGCACTCGTTTGTCTTTTTAAGGAAACAAATAAAAAAGTTTTTCTTTTCTTTTCTCTTCATTATGCCTTTTTTGAATGGGTCGTGTTAGAGACTGCTTTGTGAAATCTCAAAGAGTCACATAAATCTCAAAAACAGTACTGGTGTCATTAGAGAAGGGGTTTGGGTACAGGAAAGAGTATCCCAGGCTTCTGGGAAACCAAAAGAGTCAGTGAATACTCAAAGACAGTATACTGGAGTGTTTGGGAAACACTGGAGCAAAAGCCTCTCACCTTGACATTCCTAAATCACTGGGAAAAGCTTATGAAACTCTCAATAGCCTGAAAAGAACACACTGTTTACCTCAGAGTTATTTATTTGCGTTACCTCAGAAATTTTACCCCTGATTTCACCTGACCTTTCCCCTCTACGTTAAATAACATATTTTGTTATTTTTGAATTTCATTTCTGAGTGCCAATTAAGTTGTTTAGGTTAAAGGGGGCTCCCGATCCTTCCTTCAGGTTCCTGGGCTGAACCAACAGCCAAAATACTGTACTGTGACAGGGTGGGACAGCCAGAGTTCTTCAGCAAAGAGAAAACACATTACCAGGGCAGCTCAGTCAGTAAAGGGGAATAAAACCGGAAGGAAAATCTTGCCTCTGAGGGAGGGAAGTGGATGGAGCCATCATAGTTGTATTTTCAGCCTCTCCCTTTCCTAGCCCCTTTTTAATCTTCTCTCAGATTTCTATCTGTATGGGGCTTAAGTCACAACCTACTCATGACAACCCCATGAAGATCTACCTCATGGGGGTTTTGAGGCAAGAGAAGGAGCAGAGGTGGTTTGCCATGGCCTTCCTCTGCAGAGTCTTCCTTGGTGGTCTCCCATCCAAGTACTGACCCTGCTTAGCTTCTAAACTCTGACGACATCAGACTAGGCTATCAGGACTTCTACTAACTTGTGCCACTAGCTATAGTAATGCCACTAAATAGTTCCACAGCACAATTAAATTTAATACTATACATAAAATGGAATATCAGCTTTGTTTCTCCTGCAGTCAAGGGTAGCTCTTAGGTAGCCTGACCTGACTTTGTCGTCCTGGATGGACCAGCAATCTGTATTTCCAGGAGCTGACTGAATAACCATAGTGTAGGAGTTAATAGATTCTTTTGAACTATGGTGCTGGAGAAGACTCTTGAGAGTCCCCTGGACTGCAAGAAGATCAAATCAGTCAATCCTAAAAGAAATCAACCCTGACTGTTCCCTGGAAGGCCAGATAATGAAACTGAAGCGCAAATACTTTGGCCACCAAATGAGAAGGGAGAACTCACTGGAGAAGAAACTGATGCTGGGAAAGATTGAAGGTCAAAGAAGACGGGGACGGCAAAGGATGAGATGGTTAGACAGTGTCATCGATGCAACGAACATGAAATTGAGCACACTTCAGAGGACGGCGGAAGACAGGAGGGCCTGGAGGGAGATGATCCATGGGGTCGCGAAGAGTCGGACTCGACTGTGCGACTGAATAACAACAACAACAAGGAGTTAAATTGTTGGACTAGTATCTGAGAAGCCCGGGTTTGAATCTCACTCTGCCATGGAAGCTCACTGGGTGACCTTGAGCCAGTCATGAACTCTCAGCCTAACCTACTTCAAGGGGTTGTTGTGAGGATGAAATGAAGAAGAGGATAATGTTGTAATTCACTTTGGCCCCGCATTGAGGAGAAAGGTGGGCCATAAATTAAGTAAATAAATAAGCAATAGTGCAATCCTAAACATTTACACCCTTCTTTCAGAGCTGTCTCTCAAGAGCAGTTCACAAAGCGCTCTCTCAGCCCCACCTACCTCACAGGGTGCCTGTTGTGGGGAGAGGAAGGGAAGGAGATTGTAAGCTGCTCTGAGACGCCGAGTGAAGGGTGGGGTACAAATCCAACTCTCCTCATCCTCATCCTCCTCCTTTCTAGCTAGATAGTTAGACTTCCCTTTCTCTCTCCTCTTTCTTTCAAAGATTGTTCCCTTCTTAATAAACCCAATTTATTTTTAAAACAGCTTGTGTCCTTCTTTACTGCGTATCTACACTCTACCAACAAATTCCCTGCTTTACTGCATATCTACACTCAATCCACCATGCTCAGCTGCTGCTCTTTTGAGGCACCCAAGATTGGACAAACAGCACCTCCAGTGGTGGGGACGTGTCTCTGCATGTGCGGAATGCAGACACACCACCAGGTTTCTTCGGTTTCAATCAGACAGGTAGTTACAACTCATGAACGAAGCAGAACTGACTACAGAAGCCTGTAGCAGCCGCCCACTCAGGTGGACGCCTAGGCATCCCTCTCCCTGGGGCAACTGCTCTGTCTTGTTCTATGGGGGGTTGCCTTTGTAATGTGCAGATACAGCACCCTGGACAAATGTGGGATTGAAATATAATAACAACTAGCGCCAGAACTCCTTTGCATATTTGGCGACACACCCTTAATGTAGCCAATCCTCCAAGAGCTTACAGAGCTCTTTTTACAGGGGCTACTGTAAGCTCTTGGAGGATTGGCTACATTAGGGGTGTGTCGCCTAATATGCAAAGGAGTTCCTGCTACAAAAAGAGCCCTGAATTCTAGCGTTAATTAAGAATGTTAACTTTCAGACCACTTCACTCTGCTAGTTTCCAGATGCTTCCTCCACTGATATCTTGGAATGGTTCTCGGCTCCTCACGAAACTGCAAGGAAAGGAATTTATTTATTTGCTATTTTCAGTACTAGCTGAAATATATGCTACCATTTGAGGTAGTTTCACCACGCGTGCCATAAAACAACTTATTTTGCCATTTCAAGACTGCTTTATGCTTCCTGAAATCATTGCCTGGAAAGGTACACAGCTGATTCAGGGAGGAGGCGCCATGAAATACCGCTCGCTGCCTCATTCTGTCTTGTTCAGATTGCCGTAATTTACAGTATCACCAAAGGTCACTCCGGTGACGAAAGAAAGCACAGGTTATTAAGCAGGTGTAGAAAAGCAGTGTTGCTGCAACGGGAAGGCAATTTGTCTCACAAATCCAATTAGGCCCCGGGCCCCGCTGCTCAGTTAATAGGCAGGTAGCGAGACTTCCATGATGGTATGCAAGTCCGCAATTTACTATGAGGCAGGGAAATTTAGCAGCCTGAAAATTTCGGCCACCCAGCTGGCTTCATGTGGAGGTTCTCCAAATTAGAATATGCCTGGTTCTCTAGATTAGAGTATGCTGCCATTAACCACTTCACTACTCTTAACCGCTACATGCGGTCAGAGAGATTAATGGAGAAGAGGTTTCTCAATGGTTTACTAACCAAGGTGACCGAAGGGAGCTTCCATCTATAGAGGCAGGAAACTTCTGAATACTGGTGCTGGGAGTCACCAGCGGGGAGGGCCTTAGACTCCCTGCCCTGTTTGTTTGGACCTCCGGAGAACCAGGTTGGCCGCTTTGTGAAACATAATTATGCTGGACCAGATGGACCAGTGATCTCTCCTGGTGCCATGTTCCACCCAAAGTCATGTGGACATCACATCTAGAACAACAGCACCTCCATCCACAGCAGTCTTGGGGTATGGGCTGTCTCATGTTAGCCCAGACGCCCATATTGGGCTATTTCTGGACTATAATATATGAAATAAAGCTTGATGCAAAAAGGGCTAATAAAAGAGACTGTGAAAGAGTTCAACTTGAGGGCACCCAGAGATGTTGCCAGCTGAGGTCAATAATCTGTTGAGCCTACAATGTTCCAGAGGGGGCCCCAGAGACTTTAGCTCATCATGTCTATGCAAACAGAGAGCCTACAGCAAACACAGAAACTCATTACCTAGCCCTAACACCTGGTCTCCACCCTGAATGGATTAACCCAGAGTTCACCCGATGCCAGACTACAATGGGATGTTCATTCCACATGGTTACAGATGATTCAACACTACTGGCCTCCTTGCACGTAGCTCCTGCCCCTGCCCAGGTACCACCCCTCAGGTTAATCAATAGATTGGAAATTGACCCCATAGCCAATCCCTGACCCTTGGGGTAGGGCCACCTGGTAATCCGCTTGGGCCCACCTCCTCCCCTCTCGCAAGAGACCTTAAAAGATAGAACACAGAGCGGACACACCAGCCTTCCTTCCCCTTTACCAACGACCCCTCTACGTCTGCTTTACCTCTCAAATTCAGCTCCCTGTACCAATTCCTTGATTCGCTTTACCTTAGTCTGCAGCTAAGGCAATCCACGTGTTATCAGCTGGTCTGTTACACGTGTTTCTACCATTTTCTCCCCTCCTTCCCTCCTTCCCTGCTGAAAGCTTTAGGAGCCGCGCTACGCCTGAGGTAAATATATTTCCCCTCAACGATATAACCTGCTAATGCAACCGTGCTGTACAAAATCTATCTGCTTTTTCTTAGTTCTTGTGTGTTTGTATTTTATTGTGTGCTTTGAATGAATATCTAGTAAACTAAAGTACATTTTTACCTCAGTCTCCGTCTCTTCATTGAAGCGTATTGGCGCAGCCCATCCTCCGTAAACACTGACCAGAATCCCCATTTAAATACACTGTTCCAATTGTCTCTCCTAAAGAGCAATTCGGCTAACACTCATACCTGCTTCTGCAGACTCTTTGGGCTCAGCTCCCACTAGAGGTGGGGGGCACCTCTCAGACTGGTCCTGATCGGACCTGACTAGGGGAACGTATCCTGCCTTCCTCTCTGAGAGAGCCAGTTTGGTGTAGTGGTTAGGAGCATGGACTCTAATCTGGGAGAACCAGGTTTGATTCCTCACTCCTCCACATGCAACTGCTGGCATGACCTTGGGTCAGTCACAGTTCTCTCAGAGCTGTTCTAGAAAGAGCAGTTCTCAAGAGAGCTCTCTCAGCCCCACCTACCTCACAGGGTGTCTGTTGTAGGGAGGAGAAGGAAAAGGGATTGTAAACTGCTCTGAGACTCCTTCAGGTAGTGAAGGGTGCGGTATAAATCCAATCTCTTCTTTTTCTTCTGCCTTCCGTATTTTTTTCGCACACACAAATATTTCCCGCAGCTGATGGACCTCCTGATGGCACCTGGGTTTTGGGCACTGTGTTACACAGAGTGTTAGACTGGATGGACCATTGGACTAATCCAACCTGACTTCTGTTATGTTCATAAGAGCAGAGGTCCATGAGTGGCTATTAGCCACAATGTATAGATGGAACACTCTGTCTGGGGCGGTGATGTTCTGTATTCTTGGTGCTTGGGAGGCAACAGTGGGAGGGCTTCTGGCCCCACTGATGGACCTCCTGATGGCACCTGAATTTTGGCCACTGTGTGACACAGAGTGCTGGACTGGATAGGCAATTGGCTGATCCAACATGGCTTCCCTTATGTTCTTATGTAGTTTCAGAAGTTAGCAGTGTTGGTCTGAAGTGGTAGAGCTAGATTCGAGTCCCATAGCACCTTAAAGACCAATAAGATTTTGGGGTTGTGAATTTTCGAGAGCCAAAGTTTCCTTCATCACATATCTGACGTTATCTGACATTATCTGATGAAGGGAGCTTTTCTTCTTGGAAGCTCATATCTCCCACATCTTCTTGGTCTCTAAGGTGCGGCTGGACTGCAATCTAGCTAAACATTATATAAAAAGGCATAAATCCTTCTTTTCACATGGAAATTTATCTTGTCGTGGCTGCTCCCAGGTACACCATTTAAGGACGGAGGAGGGTGTATTTGTGGAGGGGGCTGTGGCTCAGTAGTAGAGCATCTTCTTTGTAGGCAGAAGGTCCCAGATTTAATCCTCAGTGTCTGCAGTTGGATCTGGCAGTAGTTGGTGTGAATGACCTCTGGAGAGCTGCTGCCAGCATTAGACCACACTGAGCTTGAGGGACAAGAAGAAGAAGAAGAAGAAGAAGAAGAAGAAGAAGAAGAAGAAGAAGAAGAAGAAGAAGAAGAAGAAGAAGAAGAAGAAGAAGAAGAAGAAGAGGAGGAGG